>NC_063201.1:738435-993435 GCF_017589495.1 Alosa alosa
ATAATTTTAACGATGCCCATCCCTAGCCACGGACACCAGAGGCTTTTAACTGCGTTTTGAAGCACAAGTTGTGTCATGCTGCTTCAAAGATTTTTGACCATGTGCTAGTGCAAACATCTTGTAGCCAATACAACCAATAAAAAAAGTAGTGCAACTTGTAATTATACTTTTTTGAAAATTATACAATTAAAAATAAAACCTCTGCTAATATGCTTACCTTGTCAAATAGGCCCATCAGCAACATGCCTTATTGTTATTGTGTGGTTTACATGACGTTAGTGGTAGGCTAACGTTAACTTCATGTGGATGTGGATGTCTTGTTAGCCTGCCATGAGCTTCGGTTCGGTTCGCTAGGCAAAACATTAACAAAAAAGTTCGTTTTGGTGCACTGATGAGTCAGGATCATTTCTAACTAGCCAGCTAGTATTGCTCAGTGCATGTCTATAACATGCTTTACTTGCTACCTGGATAATTTCAGTGAATATTCTTAAGGTGAGATAAATAAGATCATTAAACTTCACTGTGTTCGGTGGGTTGCTAACTGATGACATCACCTACTAGCCAGCTAGTTACAGCTGTGGAACAATCTCAATAGAATTTTCGTGACGGTAAATCCCTTTCAATGCAGTATCCCTTAACATTTTTCCTTAACTAAAGAAACAATTTAAGGTATTCTGTGCAACACCCTTAAATAAACCCCTTATCACATCTGTTGTGGTGAAAACATTATGTGCTCCCGACATGTGTGATTCACATCTGTTGTCATCATTATGAGTAGTGTTGGTGGATGCATTCGGTTTTTCACCAGCTGGTCCATAGGCAGCCGTGGATGTGTGCTTAAGCCACCATTACTCCCCACTGTTGCTCTGAGCAAAGACATGCAAACTGTAAAAGCTGGCAGGCTTTATAGTCTGCAAGTCTTTGTCTTTGCATGTCTTTGAGTATTCATAAAGAAACATCAAGCTGCTGTCTGTGCTTGTGTAGCCACCGTAAACAGAATCTGTCCCTTTTGTGTCCTATCTCCAGGAAACCATTCGCACAGCGTTGGCCATGGGAGCGGACAGAGGCATCCACGTTGAGGTTACTGGCAAGGATTACGAGACCCTGGGCCCCCTGCAGGTCTCCAAGATCATGGCAGCCCTTGCCAAGAAGGAGGAGGCAAAGCTCGTCATCCTTGGAAAACAGGTGCGAACCACAAAAACGTCCACCACAGGACGTAAACACATCAAACAACAGCACTCTTGGTGCATCTCCATCATAACCAGCAATCAGTGTTCAACAGCTGTATGCATAATATGTTCAGAGTGTGCTGGAAGAAGTTATTTGTTTTTTATTCTCTTCATTTTATCTAGTTAGTTTGTTTGTTCTTGTTTATTTTTTGTTCATTCATCCCTTTGTAGGCCGGCAGTATTTGCCTTCTGCCTCAGCAGGGCGTTGACAGTGCTCGGCTGTCCTTTTAAGTTTCCCAGTCCCAGTGTCCTCAAGGGTTTGTTTTATTTTAGTTTGTGTTTCTCTCGAGTCTTCTCTTGCTCCTCTCTATCGCTCACTCTCAGCATCTGCCTGTCAGTGAAGTTCAGTCGGAGGCAAATTAAACAGGCTTAAGGGGATTAGGCTAATTTCAACCAGGGAGAAGGGCCCCCTCATTGGTCTGATTAGTATCATTAATCTCCCAAATTCACTCCACACTCGGCACCAAGGAGCTTGCACTTTAAAGCACGTCGGCCCATCAACGTGTTACTCAAAGTAAGATTTACAAGCACTCTGAGTGTGTGAGGGGAAATGACTGCAGTTAGCTGGGGTGCTTGTTCTGGCAGAGTAATTCCATGACTCCTCCCCACTTGTTTACTTGTACGGTGGCGTTTGTGTTTCTCATGTGTGTGTTTGTGTGTACATTCACAGGCCATCGATGATGACTGCAACCAGACTGGTCAGATGACAGCAGCCTTGTTGGACTGGCCCCAGGTCAGTATGTGGTCAGCTTGGCAGGCTTAGCTTATCCTTGATGATGACCTTTGCACCACTTTCTGCTGTTGGCCTAAGACTCACATCACAAGTGATATAATAGATTGTGTTGTCATTCTCGCTTGAAACTCTTTCAAATGAGAGGTGCGTGTGTGTTTTGTTTTTTTCACCCTTGCTATGCCTACTCCTACTACTACTATTTTCATGGACATTACAGTGAACACTTGTTTGTTTTCTACTGCATGGTATATTGTGTGAAAGTTTTCAGTCGTGTATCTTATCAGGGTGAGATGAGACCAGTTTGATTTAGCTAGCACTAGGAATAGAGCTTTCCAAAATCCCAGGGCAAAGTCAGCCAGTCACCTTTGTGGGGAGGGTGTGTGTGTGTGTGTGTGTGTGTGTGTGTGTGCGTGTGTGCGTGCGTGCATGTGTGTAACCCATTCTTACCACTAGAGGTCATGCTGGGCAAACTCATAGTGCATGATCAGTTTGTTTGGTAAGCTCAATGGTCCCTCCGGGATGGATGTGCTTGTCTTTCCAAATGCTTTCTAAATGCCTGAATGGAAAGGTGACTGAGTTGCTTTTGTGGTAGAGAAGGATATCTCTCTTCCACTCCATCCCGTCCTCCCTCTGTCTATCTCTCTCTCTCTCTCGCTCGCTCTCTCTCTCTGATTCGTCTTTGTTCGTAAGATGGAATCGAATCAATTCAAAATCTGAGATGAAGGCTATTCCTTGCTATTGAATCTTTTTAACTTGAGCTTTCAATATAGTCCTATTGTATAGGCTGAATTCTCCACAATAGTCTTTTCCCCTCAGTGTCTACATCTTACATGCTCGCATGACAAAACGGCTGACAATTCCGTTTTCCTTCCTTTTTCCTTGAATCAATTTGAGGACCATTAATTCCTCCCTGACATGTTATATCGGGCAGTAGAAATGACCAACCTTTTCACATGTCGCACAGATGGATGTATCTGCCTTCCTCTGAATCCGTCTCTTCTTCGTTCACAGGGCACGTTTGCTTCCGAAGTCACAATAGAGGGGGACAAGATGAAGGTGGTGAGAGAGGTTGATGGGGGGCTGGAGACCATTAAAATCAACATGCCAGCAGTGGTGACTGCAGACCTGCGTCTCAACACACCCAGATACGCCACCTTGCCCAATATCATGGTATACTGCTTTCACACCCAGATACGCCACCTTGCCCAATATCATGGTACTGTATGGTGCTTTCACACCCAGATACGCCACCTTGCCCAATATCATGGTACTGTATGGTGCTTTCACACCCAGATACGCCACCTTGCCCAATATCATGGTACTGTATGGTGCTTTCACACCCAGATACGCCACCTTGCCCAATATCATGGTATACTGCTTTCACACCCAGATACGCCACCTTGCCCAATATCATGGTACTGTATGGTGCTTTCACACTCTCTGCTGCTGTCTTTCACGTTCCCTTGTTCATCTTTCTGTACATTTGAACACTGGGTTCTGAACACTGGGTTTCTCAGTCCTCCTATTCAATTCTTCCTAGTTGAGTTGTGCATTTTGTGTTTGTTTGTTATCCTTCCAATCTTGCTGGGTTTCCACCCTTTTTTTCCATATCCATATCAGTCCTTCCCTCATTTTTAAAGTGCCAGTCTGTTAGAGTTTGCATTAAGAGAGACTAAGATGAACACAACAGCCAGCCCCCTCTCATGTTGTACCCTATTCCGCCTCCGCCCTTTCAGAAAGCCAAGAAGAAGAAGATCGCAAGTATGAAGCCTGCAGACCTCGGGGTGGACCTGACGTCGCGCATCGAGATCCTGAGGGTGGACGACCCCCCCCAGAGAGAGGCTGGGGTGAAGGTGGAGACTGTGGAGGACCTGGTCACCAAACTCAAGGAGACGGGCAGGATCTAGACGCCGCATGACCACATGTGAGCACAGAGACGTAGCATGGGGTGAGAGGCTGGAGAGCTACAGCAGTTACACATGCAGCAGCAGAAAAGAGATTAGATGCAGCAGCACAGTATCACTGCAGCAATGAATTTATTTGAATAATTCGCCAACGGTTTTGATGATTAGTTAGTTGAGTCAGCTTTAGTTGAGTTGAGTCAACTTTTTGTTAGTTATTGATAACCATTGGCATTCCTCCTGAAGATCTTGTCCTCCTACTTTTTTGTGATGGCATTATCTAACACGTCTTTGTGACGGAGTGCCGTCTCTACAGCTGAAAAGAGCTTGGCTCTTTGGCATTGCAGTCAAGCTGCAGGTTTGGTACCCTAGAGCCCCAGGTTTGAGGCAAAGTGGGCTGACTGCTCCCTTTGCAACTGTCTGATTTAGCCCAGTCATGTCAGTTACACTTTTGTTTGATGTCAAGGTCTGTTGTTTTGTTTGATGTCAAGGTCTGTAATACATTTAATTCAGTCTAATTTAAGTCAGTGTAATTAAGTCGATCTCATCTCCTTTAATTGTGCCAAAGAGGATGAACTGTATATCCAATAAAGGTTTGTTCCATAGTCACTAGCCTGTACTGCTGAAGAACTAGATTCTCTCTCTTCCGTCTTTTTCTCAACGTTCCCACAGTGCAACCAGGACAGATTCTCCTCAAGTTCATTGTGATGTCACCAACTCCTCCTGACTCCACCTCCATGGCCCCCTCTACGTGTGGCTCCGCCTCCCAGTCTTTCTGTGGCAGTAATGTAAGATATTGAGAAGGTGCTGAGAGATCCCGTCTTCTTGAAGACTGCCTTTTGTCAATAGTGTTTTATTTTTATCTATAAATAAAGCTGCTTTTCTACCAGGTAATGCACTATTGCTGTGTGTATGAGTTGATGGACTAAGAGGTGATTTTGCACTCTTTTTGAGCAGACATTCATCAGCCCTATAATTCCATTCTCCTCTGGTGCCTGACTGTAGATGTATTGTAATGAATACTTCAGTATTTTGAATGTTAGAAAAAGTTCAAACCTGTTATGATCATCTCACCCCTGAAGTTCATAGTGTAAGCTGTGTAATTTCCATATTAAGTTATGTGTTCAACGTGGACCCAGGAGGTACTGTGCATGACTAAGCACTTATATGATTAGGGCAATCTTGACTAGATTGTTTCTCTCAGCAACGAGATGCATGAAAGAGGGATTTAAGAAACACACAAAAAAAAATTACAAAAAATACCGCAAGCGCCTCGTAACTGTTCTCTGATTGTACAGAAAGCATCCAGAAGAATAAAACTCTGTTTTTCCTTATCCCTTTTACTGTCCTTCACTAGAGTCTTTGCTGGTAATAAAATCATAGTGTACAGTGCTATACAATGTCACAATGAGTAAAAAAAAAGGTCTGATTGTAAATAGATGGCTGGGCTAAGACAACATAATAGTGAAATTATTGCTCTTATGTGTCTGTACCAATGTATCTCTGTAGAGAGGAGCTGCTATTATATATATATATATATATATATATATATATATATATATATATATATATATATATATATATATATATATAATCCAGAAGTATTTAGTTACTCATTTGCAAGCGTCATTTTTGAACAAAGAATGTGAAATGGAGATTAATAACCAGTGATAGCAGGAATTTAAAGTGTTTCACAAATTAATTACGTCCTCATCAGTCCATGTTCTGTTTGTCTGGAGCGCTTGAGTCCTGTGGAGATTTTCTTTTGTGCCTGTTAATTAAGTAAATGTTCAGAAATAAAGCGCACATTTAATCACATTACTTCCCCAAGCATTGCACTCAGGAAAATGGGGACGATGGGAAGAGAGAGAGCTGCTTATGATCCTGCGAACACTACACCACTTGATATGCATTGGATCATTTTGGTAGGGGTTTTTTTTGCTTTGAGGGGGGTCCCTCACAATACGGATTGTGAAGATAAGCGTGTTGGTATAGCTCCAAAAATGAAAGATTTACAGGAAAAGAACAAAACTGCTTAGGTTTCATTTTATTTTATACAGAATTATTCAGATGTGACAGTGGCCATGAGCCAACTATCTATGGTTTAGACTTTAAATACAGGCTGCATTCCATTACAATTTCCTTGACTCATGGATATGCATAAGCTATAGCCTCTCATTCATCTTTCGTACAAAAGGTTTGGAAGGGGAGGCTAACACAACTGCAAGAATGGGGTACTTGGTGTTAAGCTGTGAATGCATGACATTTTGTGAGGTCAGAGTATGCCACTTGTGGACACGTAGACTACAGAAGGCAAGCACTATTTATTTAATGTAATTGTGTGAAATGAAATGCTGACATCGTATTAAGAAAAAAAAGGACCACGTCCATGAAACAGGCTACGTAATGCTACCCATACAACAGAAGACACACGATTTGTGAAAGATTGGAGTCTTTCACATTCAAGCTTTACTCAAAAGACTACAAGTTTCAAAAATCTTTCCCAAATATTGTCAAAGTCTTCTGGTGTAAGGATGGCTTTAGACTACTGGGAAACTAAATAAGGCGCGATCTCTCACGTGTGTATTTAAAGTGATTTCCATGCGCGCACAGGTGAGTTCCACCTGGCAATGCTGACACTGCTACCTGTGTCTAGAAAAGGAGCCGTACCATCAACAGAGGAGTGGTTGTTGTAATTGTATCCCTGGTTAGGCTACTTCTGATTTCCCAAGGACGAAGAAGGGAGACATAAACTAACTGCTGGCTGATTAGGAACATGTTCATTTTAAACAGCGTCGATTTTCACCACACGTATTTTGGACTACTTCTGATTTTCCTTATTAGAGGTCAGACTTTGTTCTTTTATTTGTCATGCTTTTATCATATATGCATATCTGTGTGTTGTCATAAATCAACATACTAGTCTGTTGGAAAAAACATGTCCTTCGTCGTTCCCTGCTGATTTTCAAGTCGCAGCATGTTTAATGGGAATTAATTAGCCCATTTTGATGGTTCTTGTGTAGTGGATTAGTGTTTCAAATGTGTTTGATATGGTGACTATTTCAGCGTTGCCATTCGATGTTAACACCTTGTCATTTTTGGATTTCACCCAATGTTCGTGGTGTAAGAAAACTTGTATACTTTCAAGGTAGACATTTTCTTCCAATGGTTTCTAGCTTTTAGTTTGGATAGGTCATACCAAGAACGTAAGAACGCGCACACACCTATTCTTTCTGAATCTGTCTTTACAGGATGCGAGTCATCAGTCAAGCCTATTGGCCCTTCATTGTTCAAAGCCCTGGTTGGCACCAATGTAAGCCTTGCCATTACCTACACCAGTCAGAACGCACCACCACAGGTGTCCTGGTGGAAAGATGGCGTCTCCATTGCTCACTGGACGGTTGGCATTGGCGAACCTCAAATTGCTTCTCGGTATAAGGATGTTCTGTCGGTGGAGGATGATGGTTCCCTGACATTCAGCAATTTGACTCTTGATTACACTGGAACCTATGAAGTCATTGTGGTGCAGGTGATGTCGGAGGAACGCAGAGCATTATTCAACCTAACAGTTTATGGTCAGTTCAAAGCATATCATTAAAGAACAGCAAATCCTCCATCACCTGATCAGATTTTCTTCATGTATATGCACTGGTGTATGTTTATGTTCATGATCTGTGTTTAACCCTTAGGTGCCTTTTGGTCAATATTTAGTGATGTTATTTCCAATCACCAAGTCACTGTTTTTGTTGATTTCACAGACATAATTGAAAAAGTCTCGTTGCACACTTGGCCAAATGATGCTGTTGAAGGCAATGGAACATTCACTTTATATTACATCACAGCAAAAGGAGAGGCAGAAGAGGTGCAGTGGTTCTTCAATGGGACAGAACTGCAGCATGGTTCTCACTACTCCGTGAGCGGGAAGAACCTCTCCATCATTCATCCACGCAGAACAGACACAGGCCTGTACAGCGTCACCCTTAAGAACCCGTTCAGCTTTGGAACCTACTCAAGGAATGTCACTGTTTTGTGTAAGTGAGCTAGACATGGGCTCCTGCTGCTATTATGCTTGTGCCTTGCCTATTATGATTGCTGTGGTATAGATGTCCCTCTGGCTTAATATTGATCCCCACATGATTTACAAGTTTGTCTTTTCTTCATTTGCTATAACTGCTTGCTTTTAATTTTACTCCACTTGAACTTCCAGTGATTTAGCCCCTTGAGCAATGGGTGTTTGTTTTCCACAGATCAATTTCTCATTTTTATTCTCATAAAAAGCAGCAACTCTTGAGCAGTTAATATGGATTTGACTCGAAATTGCATTTCATCATTTTTGCCTCAGGCCAATAACTCTAGCAGCGTTCCTGCATGTTCTCACGTGCTGTTTAGTCCCACTGTGCCCCAGCACACCTGCCCTTAGCCTTCACTCATAGTTGGGCTCCACAGGTTAAACAAAAGCCTCTTGAGTGTTTTTCGCAATGAAATCCCTGCAGGAAGGCTTTTTAATAAAGCAAGCGAGCAGCCAATCTCTCTGACCTGTGTTTCTTGCATCTCTGGTGTCCCCTCAGATGGACCAGATCAACCCATGCTGGACGTGAGCCCAACAAAGGACTTCTTTGTTCTGGGGGAGTCTCTGTGGTTCTCCTGCGGGGCGCAAGGGGAGCCTGTGCCAGCGGTCTCCTGGGCATTCATGGCACAGGCTGTCCCCAGTGCCCAGCCAGGGGCACTTCACATCGCCAATGCCCAGACCAGCCAGAGCGGCGTTTACACCTGCATGCTGATAAACACCCAAACTGGAGCACAGCTGAACAAGAGTGTCACTGTTAACATCTATAGTGAGTCTTCACCATTTAGACCAACTCACTGTTAACATCTATAGTGAGTCTTCACCATTTAGACTATATGAAGAGCAACATTTCAACAACTGTTTCACATTAGTGTTTTAGAGACCTCACTGGTGTACATTTCGGACAGCCGTGGCCTACTGGTTAGCGCTTCGGACTTGTTACCGGAGGGTTGCCGGTTCGAACCCCGACCAGTAGGCCACGGCTGAAGTGCCCTTGAGCAAGGCACCTAACCCCTCACTGCTCCCCGAGCGCCGCTGTTGTTGCAGGCAGCTCACTGCGCTGGGATTGGTGTGTGCTTCACCTCACTGTGTGTTCACTGTGTGCTGAGTGTGTTTCACTAATTCGCGGATTGGGATAAACGCAGAGACCAAATTTCCCTCAAGGGATCAAAAGAGTATATATACTTATACTTATTTGGGCATATATTGGAATAACTTATACAGCACACATGGTGTGAAAGCAGTATATTCATTTTACATTGCTCATAGTTGTAACAAGTGATTTTGCCAGCTGGCAAGCTCATCCTCAGCAGTGTTGAGGTAATGAGCTGTATCATTAATTCTGTGTGTGTGTGCGTGTGAGTGAGTGCTTTACAAAGCGATCTCTGCAGTTCCACAGCGATGTTCAATTTTCTGCCTCCTTTGCTTGCGCAGAGAGCCCTGCGGGCAGCCCTGTGTGTTCCGTTCACGCTGTGGACGAGAGCGCAGCGCTGCAGTACCACTGCCAGTGGCCAGGGGGCACCCCAGGGGCACAGCTGTCCTTCCCCACTCTCAACACTTCCAGCGCTGGGATCGGGGAGCTCAACATGACCGTGGATAACCCCCAGGGCTTAGACGGGACAGAGGTGGCATGTGTCGTCCACCACCCCGTTTACCAGGGACAGTGCAACATCACTGCACGCAAGTTTACACCCCTCTCTCTCTTCCTTATTCTTGTTTCTAAAATATGATATCGGCTGATGCCCTGAGCAAGAGGTCATGATGGTTTAAAAATACTGATGGAAAAAGAGATCAATCTCAATTCCTTTTTTTTTTTTTTTTCTCTTTTTTTGTTTATGAAGGCAAGACAGCAGGCCTCCTCCCCTCGGTCTCAGCCGCTGTGAATGAGAACGGCAAGCTGCTGGTGACCATCGGATGTGTCACTGAGGCCATACCGAATGCCACGGTGACCTGGTCAATGTCTGGGGAGGATGTGAGCTCTCTGAGTGACCATGAGGTCAGCATGGACACCACCTGGCTCCACATTGGGAATTTCAACATCATCACTGCTGGCCTTCACACTTACAAATGCACTGCTGCCAATCCTTTAGGCAGACAAAGCAGCGATATCATTCCGACAGGTATATATGTATAACCGATAGATAGATAGATAGATAGATAGATGGATACTTTATTGATCCCCAGGGGAAATTCAAGGTAACATGGTTGCAGCGTGTTAATTCCCCATCTCTTATCCAATAATATATGATTTTTCAGATATGGAATTATTTTGACAACAAATGTCAATAACACTTCATTCAAATCTATGTAGGAGTCTCAGAGATTATTTTCAAGGAATGCCAGCAGCTGACAGCAGTCCATAGCAGCATGTTGCTCTGGGTTTTATTGCTTCAAGGAATGCCAGCAGCTGACAGCATCCATAGCAGCATGTTGCTCTGGGTTTTATTGCTTCAAGGAATGCCAGCAGCTGACAGCATCCATAGCAGCATGTTGCTCTGGGTTTTATTGGTAGCAGTCCATAGCAGCATGTTGCTCTGGGTTTTATTGGTAGCAGTCCATAGCAGCATGTTGCTCTGGGTTTTATTGCTAACTCTTTCTTTTTATTCTTATTCCTTCCAGGTCCTGCCATTTCAGAAGCAAGTCTTTCCTCCAATGAGGAAGGAACAGTAATTATGCTCTTTTGGGAGGTACCATCTATGGCTATAGTTACAGGTAGAGTTACCAGCTCACAATTGGTCGGCCTGGCTGCAATTTCGGAATCCACTGTTGAGTCCATGTCACTTTGAATAACAGCGTCTGCTAAATACCAGTCACTTTACTTTTACTTTAAGTGTATCCTTAGTTTTATATTGAATTAGTTAAAATGAAGCTTTGCTTGTAGCAATATTAAGCTACGTGGGAAGTTCTGTGTGAAGGATATATCGGCATGCAAGACAGGACAAGGAGTGTTCTCTCCCTCCTTCAATATTTGAGTGATACACCATGAGTCATACTTTCCCAAGGTTTGCTGAAGTTTATAGTAAACACACGCTGAACCACTGTGAGAGTGGTGATATGTCACCATTTGAGACAGAATCCCAAACACGTGAAATAGGGGTGTAAACATTACAGCTAAGTGAAAAGACGGAAACTAACACTCATGTCCTGTCCTCACATGTATTTAGCTTCTTGTTGCTTTTTTTAAACTTTTACTTTGTCCTCTACTAGTGGAGCTTAAAGCGGTTGCTCTGACATTAGTGTTGTTTATGTAGCTATGGAGACTGGTTCTGCTGCCTTTCCAGGAATTTACTAACCTGACTCTCACCAGATGAATTTCGTTCCGCCTAGCTCCACTCATCCATCTGGGACCAATCCACTGGAGTGTTGCTTCAGAAGGCTGGGCCTAATCAAAAAATGCTTGCATATGATTGAATAAGCCACTTGTCCGTCATCTATTGACGTGCTACTTCAACCACTCACATCAAAGCCAACCTGTGACGCTGATAACAGTCTCACAGTCGCTTCTACGCTATGTCACATCTATGAAACTCCCGCCCTGCGTCCTGATTGGCTCTACCATACAATCTGGTGCTGAAATCACTCTCAATGGAAGAGGTCCCAGATGGATGTGAGTGGAGCTAGGCGGAGCTAAGCGGAACGAAATTCATCTGGCGAGAGTCAGGTTAGGAATTTACCATAATCATTTAGTAATCAACTTTGATGGCAGATATGAAGACCTCTTCTTTTGTGTACTTTCTTTTCAATTGCCTGTACAATCTACTATCTGTGCTGGCAGTGCTGACAGTAGTATTGTTATGTTCAAAATCAACTCAGATAAGTTGTAATGAGAATGTATCGGACTTTAGCATAGTAGGCCTACTCTATACAATGTCAACTTTAAAATGGAAATGCCTTAGTAACGCACATTTGTTTATGTAGTTGGAAGGGTCTATATTTTCAAAACTATCCTTGTTTTTAAAGGTCTGTATGTTGGTCTTCACTTCCCAGTAATAAATAGCATGTGTACGCCTTTCATTGCTCCACACAGACGCTCACTCTTGCTATGCCTCTGTCCAGGTTTTGATATCCAGATGAAGGGGCCTGACCTCTCTGATCCATCCACCAACATAACGGTCAGCCAAAGTGAGCGAGCCAAGGAATACCAGACCCTCCAGGTGAGGCCTGCCTCCTCAAGAAGTGCAGAAATCTCAGGACTTGACCCCAAAGCAAGATACCACTTCCGGGTCATCCCCATGGCAGGCCAGAGTGCTGGGGAGCCGTCGGAGCCGTTGAGTACTGGGCCAGGTGAGCTTTTACACACACAGTTATATCCTCACATGAAATGCATGGGGGAAAAGATGCTTCATGTGAAGATCAGAATTATTTGATGTGAGTTATTAAGACCAGGCCCTTTAGTATTCATGCCGCTAATAATTTAAATAGCAATTAAAAAACTAGACTGCATTTCCAGCGGGAACTGCGAAAGTGTGCTTGCCCTGGTCCGGTCACCAACGTGAGCAGACAGTGGCATACGCTATGCTGAACCTGGCTTGATCCAAGCATTCTAACAGTGTGTAACTTTCAGTGTTGGAGCAGTGGCAATACCTCAAAAGCTCTAGGAGAGGGCTATTCAACTATTGGCTTGCGGGGTGAATGCGGTTCGTTGGATTTTACCTGTGGCCTGCCTTCGAATTTAGCTTCTATGACTAAGATCAAATCAATAAAATAAAACAACAGCAGTGATTGGCTGCAAAAATAAATAATGTCACGCGTCTTACACCTCTCAAACTGGGCTATCAGGTAACCTAGAGAAGAATTGAAATTATGAAATATGACCAAGGCATTAAAGTGCTGCTTGTTTGTCAGGATACTTTTTCACTGATTTATTTTAAAAATATGTGCTATGAGTGTGAATGTATATTCCATCCCCTAATTCTGTTTTACTGGTTTATTTGACAAATAATCTATATGGATTTGCTCTATAAAGACCTTATGTCTGTTTGGGATTGTTTTGTGAGCCTGGGGTTGTTTTGAGAGCCTATTGATGTAGCCTATCTCAGAATAAAGGAATACTTCATATTACTCTAAACCACCGTCTGTAAATCAACTGTATACTACTGTCTACATTGCACTATATTTCTTGACCTGTCTCTGTATATTTCATCACCTTTCTATACTTTGCCTCACATTGCAACACAGCTCAGATCTTTGGTTGCTATGAAGGCCAATCGTTCTAAATGGATGGTTGCTATGGCCAAGGCCAGTTCTATCTCTGCCGTTGTCAAGCGGGCATATCGTAGAATTCTGATTAACCTTATCTTATTTGAAACATCTCTATTTTACTTAGCCTACTTCCATACAGTGCGCCCCATTAAGAAGTGGCCACTTCATCAAGGCCACTGCGGATTCACGAGGAGCATTATTAAATTAATCTGTCACCATATGCCTATGCCTACGTTTGCAAAGAAAACATTTTAATTTGATTCACATGAAACGTTACATTTAATGTACATGTTGACAATCAGTAGGCTAGTTTTGGTTGTTGGTGGTGTTATTGCATCCCTTAGTTATGCCTACAGTGGAAGCTCCTGTACACAATAGTAGACGCATTTCAAAACATCACGTTAGGAGTCCTCGCCACTTCTTTTAAGCTGTCACAGACTTAGGTGCTACTTTTAGGGCTAAAGTGCTAAATAGCAATCCTAAAGTTATAAGTGATGAAGTTACGAGTGTAAGCATCTCATATCAAATGACCATGGCATTACGCTAAACAACATAAATCCCAATTAGCAACATACATATATATGTATACAACATCCCTATAGCTAGCCACACAAGAAATTAATGATACTAAATCTCTGCTTAGCATGCTTCTCCGCTTAGCATTCTAATAACAGAAGGGGCACATTTATGTTGACTACTACAACATGACTCATTATGTCTGTAACTCTATAAAACACTTACTTTCATAAAGGAAGCACACCATCCAGCACATACACATGGAAACCGATATTTTAGGTTCTTGGCCACAAACTCAAAACGTGTCTCTCTGAAGCTCTGTTCTAGAATCTTTGCTCTGAATGCTGCGTTGCTAGGCAACATCAAATAAACTAAATGAGTCTTTTCAAGGTATTAAAAGTGTACGTGTTATTACAAATGGATGTGTGTGGTTTGCAATTAGAATAAACAAGAAATAACATTTCCAATAATTTCCCATGATCAATTACATAATATTTGCACCTTCCTTACTTGTGAAGCTCACACCGTATTTCAAGTACACTAGTGAAATGTAATACAACGTTGCCACCTAGCGTTCAGATGTAGGCTATTTAACATTAACGTGACATTGCTTGCTTATTCTTTCGTGAACTCCATGCTTTTAGGAAAACAATCTTTTTATCATAGTTCCCTCTTCAATGAGCGATTACCAGCTCGTTTTTGTAACAGAGATAGCTGTTTATTGTCCCTAGGTTTACAGAAACACCTATTCATATTAATACGTAGTCTATGGAGTGCTGCCAGAATGCCTTGCATGTCTTTACAACAAAACAACACAGTAAAACCTAAATGCCCGTAAACATATGCATTTGCATACTTGTAACATTTTTAATAATACTCTCCCATCATGATATTTAACAATAATAAAAAATTTAATTTGAATACCGTCAATGTGAAAATAACTGTACTACGCCAGCAATAAATAGCTAATGTTCTCCTTACCATTTCAGTTCGTAAGTCCATACTATCCCATGGCAGAGCAAGGATTTTCATGATTGGGCAAGGTTGCCCGAGACATTGTGGCTACCCAGAGACATTGTGCATACTTGGAAGGCATTGTGATAGATGTACCAGTACAATTGCAAATGTGGAAGGGGATAGTTACCAAACAATGGTGGGTGGTTTGCCAAATGCTGGAAACTTTTGGAATGTTTTCTTTTTTTTTTTTAGCTTATGCACGCTCACATTGGAGTCCCGAAGTTCAAATACAAAATTTGTATCGATATGTGACAGTGTTCCTGAGATATGGATCGACTTCCTGTTTCGAGCTTCGCCACGATTTCGTTTGGCTGTGACGGGCAAACGCTTTGAAAAATCAAAAATCCTTCTGGTAACTTTTGTGAGGCTTGGTCCAAGGATAATGTACGCCAAGTTTCGCGGGCGCTCACCAAATTTGTGACCTGTGAAAATTTAGTTTCGCTTTCTGTTCAATCCAATATGGCGGATCTAACGACACGCCACCCCTGACGCCATCTTCGCGAAAGCAACTTACACCGGTACTGACCGGACGTTTTAAAGTTGGAACGGTGTCTGTCTCAAAGGGCCTAGGCGCTAGAGCTGACAAAAAATTAGGGAGATGGGAAAAATAAAACTTAAGAAGAACAATAAGTGTGCTGCTTTGCAAGCACACTTAATGAAGGTGGATCGGTCCCTTTTGCCTTAAATCATCCTTCATCCAAGGCAAAAGGCTATCAGATTTGACCACCGCAAGCATCATTAAGATATTTTGCAGTTTAGATTTTGTTTATGTAAAGAAACTGACGAGCTTATTATGTCCAACCCTGTTGTGTAGTCTTAACCTGAGTCGGCTCATGTCTGTGTGTGTTCCTGTATGGCATCTGTGTTTTTAACTAATGTGTGTGTTTCTAACTTGTCTCTGTGTGTGTTCCTAACTCGTCTGTGTGTGTTGGTAACTGGTCCGTGTGTGTTCGTAACTGGTCTGTGTGTGTTCGTAACTGGTCTGTGTGTGTTGGTAACTGGTCTGTGTGTGTTTGTAACTTGTCTGTGTGTGTTTGTAACTTGTGTGTGTTCGTAACTTGTCCATGTGTGTTCGTAACTGGTCTGTGTGTGCTAGGAGGGCTGAGTGGACCGGCCATCGCTGGCATTGCTGCTGGGATCCCCTGCAGTCTGCTAGTCCTTCTGGTCGTCTGTGTCGTGTTGCCCTGTGTCCTCTACCACAAGAAGAGGAGTAGGTGTTCACCTTTGTGTCCTCTCATTTACATCGTCTTACATCTAATATAGTCCTTCTGCTCATCTGTGTCGTGTTGCCTTGTGTCCTCTACCACAAGAAGAGGAGTAGGTGTTTACCTTTGTGTGTCCTCATTTACATCGTCTTGTGTCACAATTGTTCTGTAATTGAACGTTAATGTTGAGATGAATCAGCACTTATTTGGAACTTATATTTTAACACTGACATTGCACTCGTCCTTTGCATCGCTTTCACAGACAGCGAAGCAAGATATCCTGTCTCCAGGGCTGTGGAGAAGGTAATAAATCAGCACAGACGTATTGTTGTGGAGTTCCGTTTAATCATTACTTCATGTTCGTTTACTTAACATTGATTTCTGATATTCTCTCCTAGGCTGTAACAACTCTGAGCTCACCCCACCACCTTTTAACAAGCGGTTTGAAATTGCCACCAGACTACAGACTTCACCAGGTAATGAACTCAATTCTTAGTAGGCCTACCTCCTGAACATTTGATAGTTGTTTATTCAAATCAAAACTTTAATCTCTTTCTTTATTTTTTTCTCTCTCTCTCTCTAGCCTCCTGTTGCGGGGCACTCTCGTCCTATGCCCTCAGAGCCCCTGTGAGGAGCCCCTGTATAAAACAAGCTGACTTGCCTTTCTGCTCTTATGTGTGTGTGTGTGTGTGTGTGTGTGTGTGTGTGTGTGTGTGTGTGTGTGTGTGTGTGTGTGTGTGTGTGTGTGTGTGTGTGTGTGTGTGTGTGTGTGTGTATATGTTTTTAACGATTTTGAAATGCTTTTATTTGCAATGTAAGTATTTGTTCATATTTATTGTTGACATCAGCTTTTGTATCGAATCTTGTATTTCTGTTAACTTCCTATGCCTTTTTAGGTACCATAATGGACATGCCTTCCTCTATTAGTAGGCTCTTAATTGATGCCTTCCTAATATTAGTAGGCTCTTAATTGATGCCTACCTCTATTAGTAGGCTCTTAATTGATGCCTAGCTCTATTAGTAGGCTCTTAATTGTAACTCTGTGAGATGTCTTATTGTTCATGTTTACCATCTGATTTGTCATTCAACTTAATTATTAAATGTATATAAATCGATGTAGCTGCAAAAATAAATATTTTTTTGCTTAATCAGTGAGAATGCAATGTGTCTGAAGATCACATAAAAGTTCTAATGAAAGTCTTGAATTTCCCTTTGGGGATCAATAAAGTATCTATATCTATCTATCTGATGTGTCATTGGACTAGTTAGTAGCATCAGCAGTGAGACAGGGTGTTTTTTCAGAAGCGCCTATCTCAAGAATTCCCTGCAGAGGTGAGGTGAGGATAATGCTGATGCTGCTTGCAGATGTGTATCATTTTAGGAAGCCACATTAAGCTGGCCTTTAAGGGAGCATTTGAAGGACTGTTTGTCCTGATGTCAAGTGCAAATCTGGGCTACCCATAGCTGGATGCAGAAAAGTACAGTGCCTATAAAAATAATTCCCCCCTTTTATTGCTTTAATAAAAAGAATCTTTAAAAAAAATAATTTGCCCTTTTTTTTACAATAATTTACAAAAATCCCCTCTTGTTAAAGTGAAAGCACATTTCTACAAAGTAATGTACATTATAAGAATAAATATTCACCCCCCTTAAAGTAACTGACCTAAATCAACAGCAGACCAGCCAATTGGGGCTAATAGTATCACAATGAGTGAATAGTATCACAAGGAGATCACCTCAGTGCAGTGAGTGGAATGGAGATCACCTCAGTGGAGTTAGTGGAATGGAGATCACCTCAGTGCAGTACGTATAGTAATATAGACACCTGCGTCTGGAAGGTCCAGTCACTGGTCAATCATTATTCCTGGCTATAGTTCCATCATGACGACAAAATAACACTCCAAACAACTCAAAGAAAAGGTTACTGACGAGCATAAGTGAGGGGATGGATACAAAACAAAAATCAAGTCACTGAACATCTATCTCTCTATCCATCTATCTCTCTATCTCTCTCTCATTTAAAGTGTAAACCAAGCAAATGGGTTATCATTTATTCAAGTATTTATTGTCCTGTTGCACTGTAACTTGAATATTATTGTTCATTAGTCCCTCTGGATAAAAGGGTCAGCTAAATGAATACATGTACATATAAATCATCGTTGGTGAAAATAATAAACTCCATGCATCATTCTACTACCTGTTTTTTTTCTTTCAGATTAGTGTGGCTTTATATGACTGGTTTAATGGCTATGTTGCTCATGGACTGGTACCAAACAAATGGGTTATCATTTATTCAAAAGTATTTATTGTCCTGTTGCACTGTAACTTGAATATTATTGTTCATTAGTCCCTCTGGATAAAAGGGTCAGCTAAATGAATACATGTACATATAAATCATCGTTGGTGAAAATAATAAACTCCATGCATCATTCTACTACCTGTTTTTTTTCTTTCAGATTAGGTGTGCTTTTATATGACGGGTTTAATGGCTATGTTGCTCAGGGACTGGTGCACTTGTGGGTGGTTATGTGAGGGGTCACTAGAGGAGGAGGAGGAGGATGAGGATGAACTCCAGCAAAAGAAGCAATCTCTGCCTACATTCACACCAGAGCTCTTTCTGCAAACCAAATTATTAACTCTGCTTCAGATTCCTCCCAGTTTGATGCTTTTCCTACATTAAGCACCTGCACTGTCTACTTCATGATTCTAAATCATGCTTTTCCTACATTAAGCACCTGCACAGTCTACTTCATGATTCTAAATCATGCCTTTCCTACATTAAGCACCTGCACAGTCTACTTCATGATTCTAAATCATGCCTTTCCTACATTAAGCAACTGCACAGTCTACTTCATGATTCTAAATCATGCTTTTCCAACATTAAGCACCTGCACAGTCTACTTCATGATTCTAAATCATGCCTTTCCTACATTAAGCACCTGCACAGTCTACTTCATGATTCTAAATCATGCCTTTCCTACATTAAGCACCTACACAGTCTACTTCATGATTCTAAATCATGCTTTTCCTACATTAAGCACCTACACAGTCTACTTCATGATTCTAAATCATGCTTGTTCTGTTACATTTTTGAATAACTTCAAAATGATGTCGATGAAAACCCAAAAGTAAAACTGGGAGGAATCTGAAGCTGAGTTACTGTATTAATTTGATATGCAGAAAGAGCTATGGTGTGAATGTAGGCAGGTAGGTAGGTCTCTGCTGCTCATATTAATAGATGTGGTTTGATATGCAGAAAGGTCTCTGCTGCTCATATTAATAGATGTGGTTTCAGTTCTGGAAAAAAAAAAGGAAGTTGGTCCCCTCCTATTTTTACTACTAGTATATGCAGCAAGTCTCGTTGTATGCTTATCACTCGGTGACTTTGTTCACATTTCCTGTGAAAATGTTCATATGTGTTAAGACCGTGGTTCTCAAACTGCAAACTGGGGGGTGTGAAAAATTAAAATGTATCATTTGAAATCTCTTTCACCTTCGCCTACAGAAGGATAGCAATAATAATGATAGGGACACTGGATATTTGGGCCTTGGGCATCTTGCACCACACATCAATTCAGACATTTTTACAGTTTTTTTCTGATTGCTTAAGCACATTTTTTGTAACTATTGACTATTTTTGCTCCTTCCAGACAAGAGGGATCCGGTTAGAATTAGAGTAGGCCAATAAATAAAACACTTCTGCCCTGTCTGAAGGAGAGAAGAGGCTCTTAGCGGTTTTAAAGTATAATTCGTCTATTTCCTAATCTCATTTTCATTTCCTTACAAAGCCCTGATGATGTTAATGTGTCTTGGTTTTTTTTTAAGGCAGTTGATCGTTTTTCCATCAGTCCAAAAGCAAAGTTTAAAGCTATAAATCCACAGCAATGTTACATTTTTCTCAAACTGTGAAAAGCATGAAATTGTGTTTCCTCTCGATCCTATTGCGTAACCCCTCCCACACATCACACACATTTGTGATGAAATGATGAGCAATTGGTGAGTAGCTCTGCTTCGTGCATTTGTGCGAGTGCATTTCTATTGGTGTGAGCATGATGTGTGTGTGTGTGTGTGTGTGTGTGTGTGTGTGTGTGTTGATACATACAGTGGTGTATATCTCACCCCCTCTTTGCTTGGGCCCAACGCTGTGCTGCGCTGCGTGTTGTGGCTGAAAGAAAGTGTGTGCTTCAGCATGTTGCATTGACCAACACACACCAGTACTGCAAGCCTCGGCACATCCACAGTTCCAGAAGACCAAAGAGAACAACACGCCAAAAAGGACCCCCAAACCCCTCCACACACACACCCTGGTGCCCCTCACATCCCTGCATCCTCCCGCACCTCTACCCCCACCCCCACCCCCGCCGGTGACCCCTGTTCATGACCCACCCCCCTCCCTCTCAATCCCACATCCCAGTGAAAGGTCCAGTCACGTGTTGCCCTGCCCCACAACAAAGCTCACTGGCACGCTTATGGCCATTTGTTCCTGCTGCCGAATTGTTTTAAAGGATTTTGCCTCCATCGACAGAAAAGTGAGGGGGATAACTTTTTGGAATTCAGCCTAACGGTCCTCTTTGACGTTTCTCTCACTCTAGGCTAGCACTGTCTCTCTCTCCTTCCCTGGGGAAAGGCTGATCCTTAAGAGGCTTTCTCGATCCTGAAGAAATCAGGTAAGAAGCATCCTGCGCTGTTCTTTAGGCCACCATGTTAAACTGATATCTGTGTTTTACTCTTCCCTTTTGGCATGAGGTGGACACGTCTGGGCTTTAATTATTAAATAAACAGCTAATTAGGCCATGTCAGGATCTTCACTTCAATATTTTAGGACATGGGCAGTGAATGATTAAAAGGTCTTCTTTAATTATTAAATAAACAGCAATTAGGCAATGTCAGGATGATTAAAAAGTCTTCTACTACTCATGGACAAGTTGGTTATAGTTATGATAAATGGATGGTTGGTAAATTAACTTCTTCTAGTTTAGATTAATAAGAAAATTGCATCTTTTGAGTCAATTATGAAGACCAGGAGAGAGGAATGGTGCAGGGCATCAGGAGAGGAGCTGTAGAGGAATTGTACGCTGTAACTTCCCCCTCTGGGTCAATATTTAGTGATCACCTGTGTGTGTCCATGGTAATATGGAAATGTGTCATTCAGTTCATGATGCAAATCAAGATATCTTAACATGTGGTTCAAAAATCAATAGTAAACAAAAGAATAATAGTAAACAAATTGAGCTTGAGCACAGCAGATGGGAGGCATAGACAAATATGTTTTTCTTATTATAAATAAATGTGTTTTACTGTAGAGCCCGACTACAATGGGATGTTTGCATGTGCAGCAGTTGCCTTTTGTCAACCTTTGTCTTGTCAGTTAGGCTTGGCTTATTTGTCAACACTGCTTACAGCCTTATCATGAGGTTAGTAGTAGGCTAGGATTAACTCCCCGTTTAGAGCTATGCTGAAATGAGTTTTATTCAGTATTATTTAGCCGTATTTATCCAGTATTGTTCAGCAGATTTTCATTTTCTAAAGTGTCTATCTACAGAGCTTATATGTCAAACATAACACAGGCGTGTGAAAGCGCTTGTGGAGCCTGGCACACTGCAGCAGTGCTGATCATACATGGCCATGGCCACAACAACATGGCACACTGCAGCAGTGCTGATCATACATGGCCATGGCCACAACAACATGGCCGCAGTGGATTTGAAGAAGATATCCTTGTTATTCTTCGGCAGAAATGTGGTGGAGGAATTGTACGCTGTAACTTCCCCCTCTGGGTCAATATTTAGTGATCACCTGTGTGTGTCCATGGTAATATGGAAATGTGTCATTCAGTTCATGATGCAAATCAAGATATCTTAACATGTGGTTCAAAATGATGTGAATGAATGCATGTGCTGCAGCTGGGCTGTCTCTCAATGTGAGACCCTCACGGTTCATTTGGGGCGCAACAACTCAGCAATGCCTTAATCCTGCACATATGTGGACTGTCCTGCACATATATGAACTATGCCCTGCACATGTATTAACAATTTCAATACATATATTCCTCTGTCCTCCTCTGTCCACTGAATGGTGACCACTGAACTTTTCTGTGAATTGAACTTGAGGTGTGACTGACTAAGCACCAATCAGTGAACTTGATCTTTTGTCTCCTTTTCCATAGGAAACATCAATTAGGTTGTTTACAGTTAATGAGGCAGCTTAATTAATGGATTTATATAATAGAATTTCCTGCCAAGTGCAATCCTTCTATTGATTGCTATTTGTGTGCATGCTGTGTGTGTGAGAGAGAGAGTATGCATGCTGTTTGTGTGTGTGTGTGAGAGAGAGAGTATGCATGCTGTTTGTGTGTGTGTGTGTGTGTGTGTGTGAGAGAGAGAGTATGCATGCTGTGTGTGTGAGAGAGAGTATGCATGCTGTTTGTGTGTGTGTGTGTGTGAGAGAGAGAGAGAGTATGCATGCTGTTTGTGTGTGTGTGTGTGTGTGTGTGTGTGTGAGAGAGAGAGAGTAAGCATGCTGTGTGTGTGTGTGTACCCATAAACACCAGCACCTGTTGAGGTGTGTGCTGGCGAGGTCACTGCTGCGTAAAGGCCCTTACCCTGTAGCTAGTCCCAGGTGTTCACCAGCTAAAACCTGAAAGTTCATAATCCGCCCATGTGCTCAGGCCTATAGCTTCAGTCTTTGTCACTGGGATTAAGTGTTTTGTGTTTGAGTGCTAAACATCACAAAGTTCTAAACAACAGCAAATAAAGTCTAAAAAACTAAAATCCAGATGTATTGCTCCACCCCTCTGTCACATTGTAATGCAGTGCACTTCTGTCATGCCAGTTAAATATCCACTCAGTGCCCACCTGCCTGCCCTCTCTCTCCCTCTCTCTCCATGCCCAGTGTGCAGAGCTCCACGGCCTCCACCACAGCGCCACTCAGGATGTACAGCTTTATGGGAGGGGGCTTATTCTGCGCCATCGTGGGGAACATCCTGCTGGTGGTCTCCACAGCGACCGACTACTGGATGCAGTACCGGCTGTCGGGTAGTTTCGCCCACCAGGGTCTGTGGAGGTATTGCATGTCCGGCAAGTGCTATATGCAGACCGACAGCATCGGTGAGCACCTCCACCAGTCACTCCGATATAACCCACCAGCTCATTTCCTTACCAAGCACTCGTCATGTTGTACTTCTGCACAGAAGTCAGGCTATGATGTATGTCATGAATGAAACATGATACCTAAACTATATCAGTAGTAATTTGACAAGAATTCAAGGCTTTGGTGAAATAGATTTGACAGTTTCCATTTTTTTGGAAGCTTAAAAGAGCCGTACAACTTAATGTAATTCTGAAGAGGAAACAACTCAATGATAAATGACTTGATTGTTGTAGGAAGCAGATGTCATTATGTTACTCTGCACCACTGTCCACTGGGGTCAGACATTAGGACGCTGTGTAGAGGCAGCACCAGCTCTAAGCATGGATCAAATAGAAGGAGGAAGATGAGACTTTACATTGTAAAATACACATTACACAGAGAAAGACAAATAAACACCATCACGGCTATAATTGGGCAAACTGAGTGATGAGCAGCTTTTTCTTTTGAAAATGAAAAATATATCTCCTCTTTCTGCAGAATGACTTCCATGAAATCAATAGGCACACTTTTGAGTGGGGGAATGTGTCAGATCTGAGGCCGCTTGTGAAAGCAAAAGATTGCGGCTGATAAATCAGACTGCTTATTGACAACCTATGTTCTTTCTAGTAGCATCATGACTGAGATGCTGTGTGTTGTTATAGAGATTTAGCACTCAATCGTGACTCTGCTCTTTGGGCTGTTTTACCATGTTCCCCGTGTATGTCCATATCTGCGCAGCTTACTGGAATGCCACCCGTGCTTTCATGATTCTGTCGGCCATGTCGTGTTTCGCCGGCATCATCGCGGGTATTCTCTCCTTTGCCCACTTCTCCGCCTTCGAGAGATTCAACCGCTCCTTCGCTGCAGGAATCATGTTCTTCGTTTCAAGTGAGAGTCACACTCACTCCCACTGACACCAGCCTTCACACCTTTATGGACATTTTGCTTTCATGTCATGAACAACTTTTTTACATCACAAAATATTGCACATACTGCACAATAACATGTCTTTAAAGCTGATCAATCCTCTCTCTCTCTCTGTCTCTCTCAAACACACACACGCATGCACACACACACATATACACACACACACACTCTCGCTCTCTTATCTCTGTCTCTCAACACAATAACATGCCTTTTAGAGCTGATCAATCCTCTCTCTCTCTTATCTCTGTCTCTCTCTCTCAAACACACTCCTTTACAGCCCATATTCAAAGCACATATTCAAAGAGTCTGTGACTAGTGTATGTGTGTGTGTAACATTTTGTTCAACTTCTCTCAGCTCTTTTCGTTTTGCTGGCGATGGCCATCTACACGGGCGTGACGGTGAACTTCCTGGGAAAGCGCTTTGGAGACTGGCGCTTCTCCTGGTCCTACATACTGGGCTGGGTGGCTTTGCTCATGACATTTTTTGCAGGTCAGTGGTGGCAGGACAACAGCTGAGATGTACACAAAAGACATACTTTATCTTGATAACACGTTTCCCATTTTCAAAAGATTTCCTATGTGTATGATATAAATATTAAGATTTCCTATGTGTATGATATAAATATTATGATTTGGTGGAGCTATTTATTGTTATTATTAGTATTGTTTTTATTGTTCCTCTTATTATTAGTAGTAATGTTGCTATTGCTGTTATAGCCACAGATGTAATGTGTTGTTTTGGCTTTGCAGGGATATTTTACATGTGTGCCTACAGAATGCATGAATGCCGGAGAGTGGCCGGGCCACGCTAAGTCAACAGGAAGAGGAAGACTTTTTTCTGAAATGCTCTCGCCTCAAGGCAAAACCTAACCAACGTGAAGCAATAGTTCAATGGCTCAAGCCAAGTTACTAAACAAAATATAAACATCACTTTTCTTTGGAAATACGAGCAATAAATAAAATCATGAAAAAAAAAACAGGTTTACGTCTGTCTCGACCATTTCCTCTCACACACAAAAGAATTATGAACGGAATCACAAGCTCTGTTTTGGAGGATGATACATACAGCCCATGGAAGATAGTCTTTTTTTGTACCAGACACTGGAAGTGCAGTATGACATTTCACTCAATGTTGGGGAAAAAAGTTTTCACACATGTTGGGATGAAACTTTCAATAAATAATGTTATTATTTCTCATGAGTCTGTCCTTTTCCTTTACGGGCGCATGTGCAGTTCAGCTGTGCAGAGCTGGAATCATCCAGTTCAAATGAGGTACCAATCACAAGCCAATCCCCTTGTCCTCCCAAATACTAACCGTTGATGATGACAAAAAATATATTTTGTATTGCATTTTAATTGTGTGTAAGTCACATTACAAGCATCTATCTTGTACTTTACATCATTACATAATGCATTTATTTTCATAATGAATTGTTGATTATCTAATAACCACAACACAGGTCTGTGTCAATAAATTAAATAGTATTTACAGATAAGACATCACCAATGGGGCACTCTATTATGAAGACTATGGACCAGGGATCTCCAACCTTTTTCTCATGTCTAGAGCTAAAATAGACATGGCCGAGTCTTTTTTTCTCCGAAAGCTACTTTGACAAAATGGACATGGCCAAGAGCTTTTATGTTAGTAGCATGCCATGTATTCATATAGATCTCCACCCAAAACCTGCCATGTATTCACATAGATCTCCACCCAAAACCTGCCATGTATTCACATAGATCTCCACCCAAAACCGCTGAATAAGATTTGTATGCTTTTTAAAGGTTCATTTCAACTCATCTACCTTCTCTCTTTGTAGACTGTGAATTTGATTTCATAGGAAGTTGAACATGTTTCCCAAGTGACTGGGTTTATCAGATTTATGAACATCTCCTCCAACCTTTTGGAGAGCTACATAGCAGAGCCCTGCGCAGGACTGGCTTCCTCATCCCACTCCCGCCCGCTCCCGCAATGTGTATGTCCACTCCCGCCCGCTCCCGCAATGTGTATGTCCACTCCCGCCCGCTCCCGCAATGTGTATGTCCACTCCCGCCCGCTCCCGCAATGTGTATGTCCACTCCCGCCCGCTCCCGCAAAACTCTTAGAATTTATGCCCGCACAATAAGAGATGCATTGATTTTGTGTCTTCTCCCGTCCCCCAGGAGAAAACACGTCATTTATAATAGATATTCATGGGGATGTTTGTTTCTCCATCCTGTCGCTTGTGTTAACCTTTCCTGATTGCTTCGTTTCTGACCGTGGTCAGAAAACCAGGAGAGACTCGTTACCTCCAGGGCTGACGTTATAAAATAACTAGCGGTACAAAATATGGCCACCGCTCAGTCCTGTACATCCATTCCTCGAAAATAAATCACATTAATCAATGGTGCTGCAAAGGTGAATAGATTTGTAGCACTTGGCGCTGCAAAGGTTAATAGATTTGTAGCACTTGCCAAAAAATGTGTAGCATTGTTATAAATCCATCCATTGCAACTGGACTAATGAAAGGTACACCTGTAGGCTACATTGTATTTGGGAAAAGCAGAAGGTAGCAGCACACTGTATTTATTTATTATTAAACAAAACAATCCCTGTCAGATCCATGCAGTTTTCAACAGCTATCAAGAAGAGAGGTCATGTCATGGATTTTTGTGAATGTTTCTTCTTCTAGAGTTTAGTCATCTAGTTCATATGATATTCAACTTAATGCACAAATTAAATACCTGTAGTCTAAAACAAAATACAGTTTTACCCAGTGGTGCAAATAACTGACATGTCCAAAAGGGCCTTCATGAAATGCGTCTCTAGATACACATTTTAACGGGCCAAGTTGAAGAGCTGTTATTGTTTGTGCAAATATAGGCTGATTCATGTTTCCTAGCATTTTGCAACTGTGAGCTCAATCTTTTTAACCTGGCAATAGCCAGATGAATTTCGCTCCGCCTAGCTCCACTCATCCATCTGGAACCGATCCATTGAAGTGTTGCTTCAGAAGGCTGGGCCTAATCAAAAAATGCTTGCATATGATTGAATAAGCCACTTGTCCGTCATCTATTGACGTGCTACTTCAACCACTCACATCGAAGCCAACCCGTGACGCTAATAACAGACTCACAGTCGCTTCTACGCTATGTCACATCTATGAAACTCCCGCCCTGCGTCCTGATTGGCTAAACCATAAAGTTGGTTGGAGAAATCACTCTCAATGGAAGAGGTCCCAGATGGATGTAAGTGAAGCTAGGCGGAGCTAAGCGCCCTCATCTGGCTAGGGTCAGGTTACAATCTTTTAAGAAATCGAAAAAGAAATCGCCGGCAGATCAGGCTGGGTTCACCCAGCCTAGTCCATGGTAGGCTGTTACGTCCCTCTTATACTCATGGGTGGCGTAGTTTCTATCATGTCCTTTTTGGCTGCTCTGCTTTCTTTGTTCTGTTCTATTACTATCTTCAGGTGTGACCTGTGTGAGGGGTGGAGCTTCTCCATATATATACCTGTGCCTGGCGGTTTGTTGGTTGCCTTTTGCCATTTGCGTTGGCCTTGTGCCAAGACCGGGTGCCCTCCACGCTCACTAGACCGTGCCGTCGTTTCTCTACATTGTTTATTTTCAGTTGTCCTTAAATTTCTTAATTATGTATTAATATTTATGTAAATAAATACACCTAGACATCGAGCCCCTTTGACTGTTTGTCAATTTGTGTTGCATCTAGCCTGGCTGGCTGTAACATAATGGGGTCTTCGTCCTCCGTTTGAACTTTTTTTCGTATTAGGACGCGGCAGGTTTTGGGAACGCGACTTTTGGTGAGTACTGTTTTCTGGATGTAGTAGCGTGCATCTCAATCAGGTAGCCGCCGGGTGGACAGAGAGTCTACTACTTTATTATTTTAGGTGGTAATCCTTATTCGGTCTGTTTCGGAGGCTTGCTGTAGACTTCACCATCGGTCTGCTGCTTCCTCACGAGTTTGACGGATAATGTATGCCGGGTCGGAAACCCACTGAAGATTAGCGAGGTTTCAGTTAGGTTTTTTTTGGTATAGGTAAGTAGGGGTTGCGGTGCAGCAGTGAATCATCCAGTTTTCATACTCCTTTTGTTTGTCGCTTCCAAATTTTGTAGTTTTGCGCACTACAATTGTGGTGCTTTACGGGTCGATAGTGTCAGGGATTAGATTTAGTGGGCTGCTGTGATTACCGGGTCTTTGACGCTTTTGTTCATCTAGTCTCCTATCGTCCTGTTAGTTTAGTGTTGTGGCGTGGTTTTGGCCCTTTTGTTCATCTAGTCTCCTATCGTCCTGTTAGTTTAGTGTTGTGGCGTGGTTTTGGCATCCCCGAAAAGTCGTGGTCATCTTTTAGGGGAATTTTGTGGCCACTTCGTTTTGAAGTTTATATTGCAGCCTTTCGATTTTTGTTTGTTTGTCTTGATTTAATCGATTACAACCATGACTTCTGTGGCACAGGAGTGTGTTGATGAACCCTCGTGGAGGCCTTTCATAGCCTCACCAAGGATCCACTCCTGGAGGTAGCGAGCATATTACACATTGTTCGGTGGAGGCCTTTCATAGCCTCACCAAGGATCCACTCCTGGAGGTAGCGAGCATATTACACATTGAATTGTCCAGTGCTGAAAAGCGCTTAAAACACACCGTCAAGTCTGTTTTGCTACCCTATTTAGTTGAGAAGCGAATTCTGCCACCTGTCAATATGAAGGAGGCCATTTGTTTAAAAGAACTATCAATTCGAGAAAAAGAATTAGATAATGAAAGAGAAGAGTTGCGCCTTAGAGCTTCCCAAAATGAATTGGAGTTGAGACGGCTTGAAGTGAAGGCTATAGAGGAGAATATGGATCTTACTAATTCAGCATCTTTCGATATCAGTAAGCACATCAGACTTATTCCACCGTTCATAGAGAAAGATGTCGAAAAGTATTTTCCACATTTTGAGAAGGTTGCATTAACTCTCAAGTGGCCAAAGACGGTTTGGCCTCTCTTGATTCAGTCTGTTATCACTGCCCGCTTAAGAAGTTTACGCGTCACTCTCCCTGGAACAAAGTTCTAATTATGATGAGGTTAAGTCAGCTATCTTGCGGTGTTATCAGCTCGTTCCTGAAGCCTATAGGCAGCGCTTTAGGCGATATAACAAAACTGACCGTCAAACTTATCGAGTTTGCACGGGAAAAGGAGACGCTTTTTGACCGCTGGTGCTCTGCTAAAGAGGTAAATAGCCTGAATAAACTGCGCGAGTTAATGTTACTTGAAGATTTTAAAAACTGTTTGCCCAGTGCTGTTTCCACTTACCTTAATGAGCGTCAAAAGCAGCTGAAGAAGGGCACGAAGAGGGGCAGTGCTTGACATTTTTGAGGTCCCAGCATTTCTGAGATGTGGTGGATTGGAATATCTTTATATGCCTTTCCATGATCCAAATCCAATCCACAGCTCTGAGAGGCTTGGTTCTTAGTTCAGTGAATGTTCACTGAACCAAGGTTATGAAAATAAAGCACAACTTTTCAATCTAAAACAATCTGAACAGATATTAGTACCGAAACCTTTCAGAATTCTTCACTTTCACGAAAAAACGAATGTTTTTTGTGCACGTGAGCAACGTCTTTTTGTTGTTATGTCACAGGGTGTGAATAGCTCAGCTGTGTGGCCAAGGCTATTCGTACCAGGGGTGCAAATAGACACTCAGGAAAAATAAAGAATAAAAAAACGTTGACAATCCCTATATGACCGTTCGCTAGCTTTGCTAGCGGCGGTCATAAATAACGTCGGGGTAAAATCCCGTTTCTGGTGAGCAAATGAGTTTATTTTGGACACTGCACACCTACAAGACTTAAAGATGCCCTGCCACACATATTTCATTACTTTGTGGTAATGTCTGAAGTTTTACCATGGACTCTTTTTGTGGAAAACATGCCTTGGTTACCTTGTTTCAAGCCATTCTAGCATGGTATTGAAACCCTGCATGAAGACTCAGCTCGATTTGCACCAGTTCTCATTAATATTCAACTGCTTGACTCTGATTGGCTAACAGCTAGTAGGTTTCGTCCATAACATGACAGCCGTTATCAACTAATTTTAGCTTCATGGCATGAACTTAGCTTAGCTAGCGAGTGCTAGCATTGTCAAAATGTGCATAAATAAAACCTGCTAGGCTAGCGAGTTCATTAAACCTGTATAACATGGCACTTCCTTGAGTTGACAATAACGTTTTACTTACGGGCACTGGTCGTAGACTGCTGCGATGGTAGCCTACTGCTCCAGGCTTCAACAGCAACCTTTTTGCAAAGCCTGTAGCATTGTTCCAAAAAATAAACTGAAGCCATTTTATCCTCAAGTCTGGGTTCTTGGTCAAAATGCATTGTTGAAGTTTTATTCGCGCACAAGTCCGTTGACATTCAGCCATCCTTGCATAGGCCTACTAAAACTGCCACAGAGCTAAACGAATTTTGTGGGCATGACCCCAACTGGGCGAGCTCATGAATAGTAATGAGCTCATCAATTATACGTTAATCTGAAGAGCTTTTGCAATTGGCATAATTTCTCTGCTTATTTTTTTTCAGCGGCTAGAGCTGACAGAGGAGGTAGCTGTTTATTTTCTCATTCACGACATAGCACAAACACATATGGACCTAACATGTACAAGTAAAAACGTTTTTGTGTGGCAGGGCACCTTTAAACTTATTCCACCAGCGCTGCTCCGGTCGCATACACGCATCTGCTTCCTCTTTCTCTCTATTCCTGCTCTACCCACTTCCCACACACACACACACAGACAGACGGAGCTCTCTTAAAGATGCCGCAGCACAATTTTACAACACTAGCCTACATCCCGATCCCGCAGTGTTTACAACACTAGGCTACATCCCGATCCCGCAGTGTTTACAACACTAGGCTAGCCTACATCCTGCAGTGTTTACAACACTAGGCTAGCCTACATCCCGCAGTGTTTACAACACTAGGCTAGCCTACATCCCGCAGTGTTTACAACACTAGGCTAGCCTACATCCCGATCCTGCAGTGTTTACAACACTAGGCTAGCCTACATCCCGCAGTGTTTACAACACTAGGCTAGCCTACATCCCGCAGTGTTTACAACACTAGGCTAACCTACATCATGCAGTGTTTACAACACTAGGCTAGCCTACATCCCGATCTTGCAGTGTTTACAACACTAGGCTAGCCTACATCCTGCAGTGTTTACAACACTAGGCTAGCCTACATCCTGCAGTGTTTACAACGCTAGGCTAGCCTACATCCCGATCCTGCAGTGTTTACAACACTAGGCTAGCCTACATCCTGCAGTGTTTACAACACTAGGCTAGCCTACATCCTGCAGTGTTTACAACGCTAGGCTAGCCTACATCCCGATCCTGCAGTTTTTACAACACTAGGCTAGCCTACATCCCGAGCCTGCAGTGTTTTTTTTTAGCCGCCTGTTCCCGCCCGCAGCAAAGTTCAAACCGCCCGGTCCCGCGAGATTTGCGTTGGGTCCCAATGCAGCCCTCTACTACATAGAAACAGGTGGGGAGTGTGTCTGTGTGTGTGTGTGTGTGGGGGGCTTATCAGATATGAACATCTTCCTCAAACCTTTTGGAGAGCTACTTAGAAACAGATGGGGAGTGTGTCTGTGTGTGTATGTGTGTGTGGGGGGGGTTATCAGATATGAACATCTTCCTCAAACCTTTTGGAGAGCTAGAAACAGTCCTACACTAAAAGAGAACTAATTAAAAAAGCATTTTGCTAATACCAGGCTTTAATCTGCATATGGGAAAATGAAATGAAATGAAAACTAAAAGTTAAAGTACAATAACTAATGTAGGAAACAGCACCAGCAGCATTCTATAGTGCAGGAAACCACCAGCAGCATCTTAAGACATCATGTTTTGCAAGCTGTGATAAACATTGTTAAGCCAAACTGTGATGAGGTCATCCCTTTATTTAGGCCCTGTCCACATTGAGCTGAATAAATATATATCCATATCTGAGCTGAATAAATATCCATATCTGAGCAGAATAAATATATATCCATATCTGAGTTGAAAATGATCTCGTCAACATTATTGTTTTTGTATTGTTTTTGTTGTTGGTGGGGTCTGGAACACCACATTTGTTTCAATATCATGACAAGTATGTCATTCTTATTTGTGCACCTCAGAGAGAGTTTTCAAAAAGTTTGGTTTGGGGTCTGGGAATATGCCGTTTTTAGTGTGGATAGTGTGATAATAGCGTGCATTCATATTGACCCGGCTTTAATGTGGACAGGGCCTCACTTTATTTTGATAAATACTTAAAGGGACACAGGAGTGAGCGGGTCAGGTGCTGAGGGTCTGCCTGGATGCCTGATTGTCCTTCTGTATAGTATTTGTCCGATTTAGCATCAGCATCTTGACGATGGACACCTTGGTGGTGGTGCGGAAGGCACTGGAGGAGAAGTAGAAGATGATGGGGTCCAGGCAGGTGTTGAAGGTGCTGAGCAGCAGCGTGTAGTAGCGCCACTCAGGGCTACTGCCGGTCAGGAAGCCCACCAGATGCGCCGAGTTGTAGGGCAGGAAGCAGACCAAGAAGACGGTCAGCGTGCCCACGGCCATGCCGATGGCCTTGCGCTTGCGCTCTGGCGGGATGCACGGCCTGCTGTAGAGGATGCGGATGCAGGTGGCGTAGCAGAAGACGCAGATGAGCAGCGGCAGCACGAACAGCACCACGAAGAACACCAGCCGCACGGGGACCAGCACGCGCAGCTGCTCGCCACTGAAGTCCTCGTAACACTTGTCGCGCGGGCGGCTGCTGTTGCCGTCCGCCTCGAGCAGGTGCTCGGTCACGAAGACGAAGCTGCAGAGCGCCGAGGAGACCAGCCAGGCCAGCGCGGCCGTGCAGATGGCGTAGCGAGGCTTGCGCAGCTGCCGGTAGCGGATGGGGAAGGCCACGCCCAGGAAGCGGTCCACGCTGACCGCGGTCAGCAGGAGCGAGCTGGTGTAGATGGTGGTGAAGAACATGAAGGACATGAGCGAGCAGAGGAACCGCGGCAGGTACCAGCGCAGGCCCTGACCCGCCTCGTACATCTTCAGCGGCAGGAAGAGGAGGAAGAGGAGGTCAGACGAGGTCAGGTTGAGCAGTAGGATGTCCGTGGGCGTGGGGTTGTCGCTGGCCTTCTGGCTGAACGCGTAAAATGCCAGGATGTTGGCGGGCAGGCCAATCAGAAACGTTAGGATGTAGGTGGCAAGGAGGACGTGGACATTAATGAGATCTGCCATAATGACTTGGGTGTTAGAGGGGACACTGCAACAAGGACAAGAATAAGAGTCAGTAACACCAGTTTAACCACACACTCAATAATACAACTTTAATTGTATTGGTCATTATAAAGAACACAGATATAGGTGGATATTTATGGTCAAACATGTATCTGTGTTCAAAAGGATCTGTTTGATATGTCAGATTCATATCTTTCTTAGTATTATGCAATTTGTGCTTGCAAGCACACTTATTGTTCTTTTTAAGTTGTATTATTAGGGCAGCGTAGCTGCAAGACCCCTATTGTTTCTGTACCGTTCATTTTTGGCCAACATTCTGTAAAAGTCATACTGCAGCCTAAACCGTAACTCCAAAACTCTTCAAATTTTCAGGTATGGTTTCCAGTACCACCCTCTACCCATAACCCAACATTTAGGGTACTGCATCCAAAGGTGGCGCTATTGGAAAAAAAAGTTAATTATGCTAATTTCTCCTTACCAGATTGACCTAGACTCAAAATTCTTTCATAAGATTAATATTTGGATATGTTGTTCCATTTCAGAGATATAGACCAATAAAGTTCGCCCACTCAGCCCATTTCTCCTATATCACCTATATTCCTATATGAGTATTTTTTTTTCCTTGGAGAACAACCATACAATCATCATTGTGTGATTGGCCATGGCGCCGCCACGTTCGGACGCCTTTTTGGTTGCTCCGCCTAATTTGTGCTTATATTTACTCTTTTTGTAGTGGTGCTCCGGTACCTTTAAGCGCGCCGCAGCCGTGCGGCGTCGTCGGTTACGTCATCACGCTGGCTTGTTGTCTAGCGTTAGCGGTAGTCTTTAAAAGCATGGAGCCGACACGGCCAGGCGAGTAAGCTCTGCCTGTTCCACGCAGTTCTGCATCAGCATTGGTTCTGCTGCTATTGCTTGTCCGCGAGCTATCCCTGCTGAGGCAGCGTTCGGCATTCCCACGGTTCCCTTTGGAGAGTGTTTCACTTGGTGACCTGCGTTCCTGCAGTAGCCCTCGGTTTCATCTGTGCTCCGCATCTACGCGCTTACTACTTGCATCCTTTGCAGTGGTTTATCCAGTCTTCTTCCTCCCTCCGCGTTCTGGTATGTCTCTGCCCAGCAACGCATTTATTCAGAATTATGTCTCTACATTTCTCCGTGGCTAACGCTTCCTCCCTTCACGTAGAGTACGTAAAGTACTTATTGGTTTCTGCCACTTACTACATTTTACCTTGTATTAACCCCTAATTTTTTGCACTTTTCCACTGCACTGATTACGTATGATGGCGTTACACTCAGAAACATCGGAAATGAATTGCCTTTTTTGTTTCGGGATGTTTTAATCGACGATTCTACCTGGCCGACTGAGATTCTCCGAGATGCATCGGGGACAGTGTTTGCGGGAGTTTGGTTTGGTCACAAGCCCCCCTGGTCGCCCCGATATTTTAATCAACCCGACCACAACTCGGGCGCTGAATATTAATTAGGACAAAATTATACCCGACTTCGCGATCCGACCGGCTTATTTACAAAATGTGTGCTTTTGGTTATAGTCTGCATGCAGTGTGACAGTAGGCCATTTCTGTAAAACAAACTAATTTATTTAGGCATGCAGAACATAATGTTTTGCGGGAGAGAGAATGAGAATAAGAGCGCAAGCACGACGCATAACCACCAAGGATTAGAACACTAGGATAAGATTTGGAGGCCATGGACATACATCTTTCTTTCGAAAACCGAAATGGTGAGGCAAGGTAGGCTAGAGAGATACATTACTGGTCAAAACGTTAGCGTAAGAACTCGTTTATAATGCTGAATGAAGCACAAAGCTTTACTAAAGCACATCCACTGTTTAAAGTCACAAACACAACGAACTGTAACTTTATGCATGCTGTGAACCTATACATAGGATGATGTGTAGTCTGTGCCATAACATTTATTCCTGCAGGCTGCCCGTTTTGGCTGTCATACTTTTAAATGGCTTCGCAAGAAGTAGGCCTACATAGACCATAACTTACTGTCATCTTCTTTAAGAACTTTTCCCAATATTTCCCATAGCCTATATCGCTTTTCCTGAAGGGGTGTCTATTATTTTTAACTCGCGTCTTCAGCTTCTTTACTGTTAACTTTACTGTATTGATGCTTTACTGTATTGATGCCAGCCTTCTCGTGATATTTTAAGTAGGCCTAGGCCTATTTGTAGAAAATATATTTTTAATTAATGTTAACTGACCCGCCCGCAAATGACCCAAATATAATTAAAATATTTTGTTTATGACTCATAACCGCGGGTGACCGCGGTCATCTGCGGGCGACCGCTTAATTTTGGGCAGACCGCGCAACACTGATCGGGGAACCATGGAGACGCATCTCGGCGCAGAAGGAAAAAACACAGAGGAAAACGAGCCGGGGCCCGTAACAGATTGAGGAATAGAGCTCATAGGCCTCCACTGCCTAGCATTCTTCTAGCCAATGTCCAGTCTCTTGTGAACAAGATGGATGAACTAAGAGCGAGGATACAGTTTCAAAGAGACATCAGGGACTGTAACATTCTATGCTTTACTGAGACATGGCTAACTGAACTTGTACTGGACTGTGCCATCACTCCGGTGGAGTTTTTCTCTGCTGCTCGCTCTGACAGGACTGAGGAATCTGGAAAATCGAAAGGTGGCGGTGTTTGCATTATGACGAACAGCAAGTGGTGTGATCCTAGAAATGTCACCGTTCTCTCAAAGTCCTGCTCGCCTCATCTAGAACATCTAGCGATCGTCTGTCGACCCTTCTACCTGCCCCGTGAGTTTACTTCGGTAATATTCAACGCTGTCTACATTCCTCCACAAGCCAACACAGATGCTGCGGTTTCAGAATTGCAAGAAGTGTTAAATAGACAATAACACACGCACCCTGAATCTGCGCTTATTGTGGCCGGTGATTTCAATCAAGTACATCTGAACCGGTCCATGCCTGAATTTATTCAACACATTCACTTTCCTACACGTGGTGACAACACACTGGATCACTGCTACACACAGTTCAAGAACAGTTACAAAGCTAAGTCTCTACCAGCTTTGGAAAATCAGATCATGCCGCTGTCTTCCTACTGCCTATGTACAAGCAGAAAAGTCAGCCGGACCCCCAGTGACGAAGGAGGTCAAGCTGGACTGACCAATCGGAAGCCAGGCTACAGGGCGCCCTTAGCAGCGTTGACTGGGAGATGTTCAAGACGAACTCTGCTGACATCAATGAGTTTACGGAAGTATCATTGAGTTACATCAATATGCTAACTGATTCCATCATCCCAACTGTAAAGATCCGAAGCTTCCCTAACCAGAAGCCATGGGTGGATAGAAGTGAGAACGGCATTAAAGACACGCACCATGACTTATAATGCTGGGCTTATTTCAGGGGATATGGACGGATTACAAAGCAGCATCTTATAGTTTACGCAGAGCTATTAAAGATGCTAAGCGGCGCTATAGAGACAAAGTTGAAGCTGATTTCTTGGAGGGTGATCCAGCATGAGTGTGGAAAGGACTCCGAACCATCACTGGCTTTGAAAGAAAGTCCCTCCTATGATGAATGTGAGTAAAGCCCTCCCTGATGAACTTAATGCTTTTTATGCTCACTTTGACATGAAAAACACAGACTATCTTGCACTAGCTGCAGCATGTGAAGCAAATGAGGATGCACCTTTCTGTGTCTCTGAGGTCGATGTGAGCAATGCCTTTAGGAGGGTTAATTGTAGAAAAGCTGCTGGACCGGATGGAATTTCTAACAGGGTTTTGAAATCCCTGCGCTGCTCAGTTAGCTCCTGTGTTCACTTATATCTTTAACACATCATTGGCTCAAGAGACAGTTCCTACTTGCCTCAAGCAGTCTGTTATTGTTCCAGTACCGAAAAACAAAAGTCCATCATGTCTGAATGACTACCGCCCAGTAGCCCTGACGTCTACAGTGATGAAGTGTTTAGAGAAGCTTGTGAAAAACGTTATCTGCTCATCCCTCCCTGCCTCCTTCAACCCCTCAATTTGCTTACAGAGCCAACAGGTCCACAGAGGATGCCATCTCAAACCTCATGCACACCACCTTAACTCACCTGGAGGAGGGGAATGGGAATTATGTGAGGATGCTGTTCATTGACTTTAGTTCAGCATTCAACACGTATAGTACCTCTCACCTTGGTCACAAAGATGAAGGCCTTAGGACTGAACACAACCCCTGTGTCACTGGATATTTGACTTCCTCACCAACCGTTCACAAGTGGTTAGAGTGGGGGTCTGACATCTGACTCATTAACCATCAGCACTGGTGCTCCCCAAGGCTGTGTTTTGAGTCCACTGCTGTACAACATCTACACACATGACTGCAAAGCCAACAGTAGTCATACCTCCATCATCAAGTTTGCAGATGACACAGTGATCTTGGGCCTGATTAGTAACAACAATGAACAGCTCTACTTGGATCAGGTTGATGAGGTGGCACAGTGGTGTCAATCTAACAGCTTGACACTGAATATCACTAAAACCAAGGAAATGGTAGTGGATTACAGAAGGCAGCAGCAGAACTACAGTTACACCCCACCAATGATCAGTGGGCAACCTGTAGAGTGAGTCACAAGTTTTAAATACCTTGGTGTCCACATTACTGAAGACTTAACATGGACTGTTAACACTCAATATGTTCTGAAGAAGTCCAGACAACGACTCTACTTCCTTCGTCAGCTAAGGAAAGTTTCTACATCCATCATGAAGGCCTTCTACACTCGTATGGGAACTCCACAGTTAGAGATTGTAGTACTCTGCAGAGAGTAGTGCGCTCAGCTGAACGTACTATAAGAACTCAACTCCCTGCTCTACAAGATATCTATTCCAGAAGAGTACTCCTAAGAGCCCAAAAGATTCTGAAGGACTCTTCTCATCCTAACAATGGATTATTCCTACCGCTGAAATCAAGAAGACGCCTATGTAGTCACAAAGCCAGAACTGAGAGACTCAGGAGAAGTTTTTATCCCCAGGCCATCCGAACTCTGAACTCACACTATACTGACTTTGCACACATTCACTCCTCAGCACTCTCAAACATTTCCCAACTCTGAACTCACACTATACTGACTTTGCACTCATTCACTCCTCAGCACTCATGACCCCCCCCCCCCCCCCCACACACACACACACACACACACACCTACAGTACATGACTTTTAGCACTTTTACATCCCTCTCCCTATGCTACAGACCTTTTATTTATTTTCTTATTTCATCACACGTGAAAACACACACACACACACATCTGACTTTCTCCAACTTTTGCACATCTCCATAGAACTTTTTATTTATTATTTTTGATTTCTCCTCCATCTATCTACCCATGTCCTTGATTGCCTAGCCTTTCTGGATCTGCCCAAGGTTTCTTCCTTGGTAAGGGAGTTTTTCCTTGCCCCTGTTGCTCTTGGGTGCTCCTTGTTGGTGCCCCCCGCCCAATCCCAATCCTCCCCCACCTTTCTTATGCAGCCCTTGCCACTTAATCCCCCCCATAAATGCACAAATAGGCTGACACCAGACATAATTTCACTGCATTTCTTACTTCCAGTAACTATATGCATGTGACAATAAACTTCCTTGTATCATTATGTGGATACCATTAACAGTGCACATTTTCAGATCTGTACTCTTTTTTTATAAAGCCCCTAATTCTATTGTCAAATGTATGCTAGGAATTTTCTTGCTGTTGTGTGTTTGCCAACACACATTTTCACCATGTGAATGTGACTGCCAAATATGTGGGATTGTCAGTGGCTCAGTGGGATAATGCCTAATGCTGGTGTTTGTTAGGTTGAGAGTTCGAATCCCCGGTAGCGCTTTAGGCTCTAGCTCGAATACTATTGGTTATTGAAGATTCACAACATTGAACAGCACCTGAATGACATCAGGCAATCAACATACACAGTCATTAGTTGCCAACAATCAGAATGCCGAAACACTCTGACATTTAGGGGAACTTCTTTGTTCACTATTTTTCCTTCATCATTAAGTCTATCATATTTATATTTCATCCATTAGTGTTCTTCTCTACAAATGTCTAATTGCCCCAGAATTTCAAAAAGATTTCAGGTGTACTCTTTCAGGAAAGCCCTTCATTTTATTGTCAAATGAATGCTTGGAGTTTTCCTTGTGTGTTTACCAACACACATTTTCACCATGTGAATGTGACTGCCCAATGTGTATGATTGTTAGTGGCTCAGTGGGATAATGCCTTGTACTGGTGTTTCTTATGGCCTCCTTACACCAAACAACTTTGACAAGATTTGGGAAAGATTCTTGAAAGATTGTAGTCTTTTAACTAATGCCCCCCATTCAAGCTTTACTCAAAACGTTACGTTTTTTCCGGCCACCGGTTCATTAATAGTCTACCATTCATTTGTGCCGCAAATGATCAGACGTGTGACAGAAGCATGGGCATAGCCTGTAACTTCGCTGATCCGCGGATCGCAATCTCATCGGAGAGGAGGCCCTAATGCTGCAGATAACAGACAGAGAAAGGCACAGAACACAGTTGCATGTGGGTAGATGACAAATAGCAGAATTCAGACTGTCCATGTGTCACACACTTATAAAAAATGGCAATTGTTAAGAATTGATATGGAAATGTTGTAGGTCTGGTAGGTTCAAGTTCTGTCATATTAAATTTATTGGATTTGTATTTCACTTTTGACTTAAAATAATCATCCAAACATAAAAAATGTCATATGGTGTGACTGTCCACCATGTGTGTGAACTTCCTAAAAAGAGTGTATATCCATAAAAAGTATAATTACTTTAAAGTTTTACCATGCATATAAAATAATTGGATGTTTTTTACAACCACAGAAAGTTTTGATGTTTATGCATGCTGTCCAACTAAGTTATAATCAAATATATTTTGTCCATAAAATGGTTGTCATATGGCGTGACACTATATTGTATATTTTGACCGGGCATTCATTTGGACATTATTATTGGGAAGAGGACCCTGCTTAATCAGGAAGTAACAATAGAATGTCAGGAGTAATTGGCATGGTCAAGAGGGGAGTTCTGCTTTTGGATTTTTATATAAAAGCTTTGAATTGGACATCATCAATCGTGGCCAAATTTTAGTGTCTTATGGTGTGACATCATTTGCCTAAAAAAGTAGCTATTTTCCACAAATATTCTTCATGAATTCTTAAAAGCACTGCTGCCATGTGGTCAGTTGCATGCTAAATAATAGTTAGCTGTATTTAACTGTCTAGAAAATTAGCTTAACTGTCAAAATGTCATATAGTGTGACGCTGCATCATATGGTGTGACAGCTTTTTTCAAGTCACACTATATGACATTTCTGTCACACCCTATGACCAAATTGCATTTTTACATAAAAGTTCTTGTAAAAACATGTTTTAAATTCAGATATTATATGTTTTTGTTAAATCTGTGATAATTGGGTAAAAAAATGTATCTGTACAATTCATATTTCTCATACTTTTTCTTTTATGTTACCATGCCATGTAAGTTTAAAAAATAAATACTAAACTTTCATCTATTTTGCTGTTACACGCATACACCATTCATACAGTGACTTCAAAATTCATTGTTAATGATTTTATTGTCATTTAAAACCCTGTTTTGTTCTGACACATGGTGGAGTGGTGCAGTTCATCATATGGCGTGACACCATGTCATTTGGTGTGACATTAAATAATGTCACAAAAAAGACTTTATAATTGAAAAATCATTAAAACATCAATAGCACACAAAGGAAATGGTATCTGCAAGAACCTCAAGAATTTTGAGTGAGTTCTTACAAGAAATATTAGAATTAAGCTAAAATATCTGGTTACACTTAGGAGCATTCTCCACCTTGACCAAATAACTTGTTAAATTTTAGGTTTTTCTTCTAAATATTCACAAGGAAATGTTGCATATCAAAGCAAACGTGATTAAAATGTACAGTGACATAAATTAAAGTAGAAAAAAGTATCTAATTTTCATTTTATTTCAAATTATTTTCACGTCACACCATATGACAATTTTAGGCACTAACATGACAAATTGACATATAAATATATATTTCACTTTTTTTTTTTTGAATTTTTTTTTTATATTAGTCAAGTTTAGAGATACAGCAACACATATAAACACTTTTTAGGGATGATATTTGAAGTTTTTTTAAATTCCTTTTTTCAGGCTTATTTGTCATCCACCCATGTACAGTGTAGCCATGGGTCTGGTGAATATAGCCTACCGAATGCAGATGGCTACAAGCTCACGCTTTGCCTGGTCTAGACTAGAAGCTTATGTTTCTAAGAATGCACATAGCGCTCCAGAATCTTTGGTAGCAACCCCGCCCCCTGGTAAAACAAACGTGTTTGTCAGAGAGAAAAAAAAAACTGATCATAAAATGTATCGTAAAAAGGAACGATGGTGTTGTAGAAATGTAGCGGCGTAAAAGTACAGATAATTGCTGTAAAATGTAACAAAGTAAAAGTCAAAAGTATGCACTATAAATTTTACTTAAGTAAATTTTCCACGTATTTGTACTTTACTTAAGTACAGTAACGAAGTATTTGTACTTCGTTACATTCCACCACTGACGATGGGTGATAATTTAAAGGAATCGTGTTGCAGTCTTGTAAATAGTGACCCTGCAAGATCCCTAGTCCTTGCAAAATCATAGTCTGTGACTTAAAACTCTACTACTTGTCTTTAGATGTGAGAGGGTCTGAGACTGTAGTCTTTCAAAAATCTTTTCCAAATCTTTGCAAATCTTTCCAAAGTCTGTCAGTGTAAGGAGGGCTTGAGGTGAAAGTGCTGTGGAGAATTTGCAGGATTGTTTGGCTCTGCCACCTAACCACACCCAGTTTACCTGCTGGGAAACCCTGTAGCTCCGGAGCAGGGGCTCAGACCAGGATAAATTGTTTGCTCACCCTCACTTCACTCTTTTGTTCATCTCAACCCAGCACTCCAGTGTGTCCTGCTCTGTGTGCGTCTTTGAGTTAACGTAAGTAATCACTTTAATGACCCTCACTATGACTTTTGTGATGTTTATCAGTTTGTAGAGTAGCTCTGCCATCATGTGTAAAGTTAAGGTCTTTGTTTGTTGGTTTGGTGTGTTGGAGTTTTGAAGAGTGGGTGCGCACATCCAAAGTAAAGTTTTTCTGCAGGTGCCAGACAATAGTATCAGACATATAAACTTTATTAATTTAAAAGCAACGTTTCGATCCCCTTGGATCTTCGTCAGGCATGTGGGTAACAGGAAGAGTGTGGCCTATATCACATGACCATTCATTCAGCACCCACCTAGGCAGGGCACCCAAGGGTGCCAATCATCATGACTGACAGGCAGCTCGGCCTATGTGTCAATAATAAAGAAAAAAAGCTATATCAATCAAATATTGTATCAATCAGCATAGGCCTATGTGCAAAGTCATAGTGGCAGAGACTAATATATAGATACAAGTATACACATACATACATACATATACATGTACACACACACATACAAACCACACATATATATATATATATATATATACATACATACACACACACACATACACATTGCATACACATACATATATACAAAATACAGAACAAAAGGCTTGAGATCAAAATACATATTAAGCCCCTTTGGTGACATAGTGTTTAAGGTGTATAAAAAGCCTCTCTTCTTAGGAGTAAGTTGTCGACATCACCACCCCGTCTAGGAATAGTGACCTGTTCGATTCCGATATACTTAAGGGTTGAATGTCGAATGATGAATGATGTCGACAACTTACTCCTAAGAAGAGAGGCTTTTTATACACCTTAAACACTATGTCACCAAAGGGGCTTAATATGTATTTTGATCTCAAGCCTTTTCTGTGATTTCTCTTTTTGGATAATGACTATGTATGATGACTATGTATTGTTCTGTATTTTGTATATATGTATGTGTGTGTGTGTGTATGTATGTATATATATGTGTGGTTTGTATGTGTGTGTGTACATGTATATGTATGTGTATACTTGTATCTATATATTAGTCTCTGCCACTATGACTTTGCACATAGGCCTATGCTGATTGATACAATATTTGATTGATATAGCTTTTTTTCTTTATTATTGACACATAGACCGAGCTGCCTGTCAGTCATGATGATTGGCACCCTTGGGTGCCCGGCCTAGGCGGGTGCTGAATGAATGGTCATGTGATATAGGCCACACTCTTCCTGTTACCCACATGCCTGACGAAGATCCAAGGGGATCGAAACGTTGCTTTTAAATTAATAAAGTTTATCTTTTGGAGCAGTTGCAGTGTGCAGACCACACTTTTTCTACTTGGTGTGTTGGAGTCCCATGTGAGAGATGATTAGGTGATGTTGGTTGACTTGGGATGTCAAGTATTGTTTAGTTGTACCTTATATAGCCATATGATTTCAGTTTATTGTTCAAATGTCAATTGGTTTGTTTGTGAGTTGGGATCTGTACTGATTTACCCCATTTTACTGATACTCCATTTTCTGTTTGTTTCCTCTTTGATGCAGCACACATACAAGTAAAGAACAGATGAATTGAAACTCAAATAAAGTTCACTTGTGTTGCACCGAAACCTGCCATCTCCGTGTCATCACTCCATACCATTGAGCCTTCTGACCGAGGCTCTGCCTGCTCGCCACACACTCACTCTACCTCGACCCACATCACCCCCTACAGTTCCTTCAGTTGGGTTGTGGAGGTTAGCATACTAGAATAGAATACTGTTAAGAATACTGTTGGGTTGTGGAGGTTGGCACACTATAACGTTACAGCTACTTGTCAGGACTTGTCGTGCAAGGCAAGTATAACTGCATAATTAGCTAGGTGGATACCAGGCTCATAATTCAATGTATTCGCAAAACGAAATGTGAAGCAACATGTCATTGCATAATTCCATTTCCAAAGCAATGAAGGTTGCTTAAAACAACTTAACATTGTGCATATTATTGTTAATATTGTGCTATCAATGTAACTCAAACAAATAAGGCTTGTAAACAAGAGCTGGCAAAAGGGCATTATGACAACGTAAAGATCAATGCTCTTAAAGTGACAGTGCACCATTTATAAGTAAAACAGCATTTCTTCATAAATTAATGCTTAAAAACACACAGTAATGGTCTGTAAATAATAGGCCTTTTATTTTACTTTAGGTGTTTGAGTTATCATTTAAATGTCACTCACTCAAAGCCACTCACTTAATGTATTTCAATTAATCGTAAAATTGCCCTGATGTCACTAGACATTAAGAAGTCATGTTTATTTCAAATACTTATATCACTGACAACAGTAGTCTGGCCAGGATATTGTCATTTAAAAACTGAAGTTGCAGCCCTCAGCTGATGATGTTCATGTTGTGTTTTGGCCTAATGCGCCACCCTCCACCTATCTACTAATCACAAAGTTAGTAGTGTTTCGTCATCCGGTTGCCAGCTCTGCCAGTCAGAGGGGAGGGGAAGGGGATACACCGCTCTACAGTAATTTGAAAGTGATTGTAGTACCAGTTTTGGCCACAATCTTACATACGGTTCCTTTAAGCTTTGATTTAGAATATAGTAGGCTCTCTATTGATTTTAATGAGTAGGCCTAGGCCTTAAAGGTACAGTATTTCTATCACAATTTACCAGACTTCGACCTTTTGTCGGTTTTTAACAAAATTCTGACTATAATTGTTCCTTGTATTGCATCATGAGCACTACGCCTATTGCATTCTACTGTTCTTAGCCTTAAGCCTATCTCAGTCATTATGCTATACCACATCTCCCTCAGAGCAAGCTGCATTGAGCGTAATAAACTGCATTTAGAATGGCAAATCCATATTTCTAGATATTTTGGTGAAAGTAACTTAAAAGTAATGCAATAGTAGTGTAATGCCTTACAATTCAGAGACAGTAATGTTATAATGTAACAAATTACTTTGAAATTACAGTAATAAGTAATACATAATACATTATGATTTTGAAGTAACTTGCCCAACACTGCATTTAATATGACACCGAACAAAAGAAGTCATGGATCCTCAACCATTTTATCTACATTTAGTGCCATGAGGTTGTATCTGTTCCCTTATTGGTTGAAAATCAGTTATTACTCACCTATTAAATCAACCCTCCTTTGTTTAATGAACGAGCAACGTGTTTATATGGGAAGTGAAGACGCCCAGGAGACTGGAATGAGAAAAGCACAAAGACTAGCCTGGGATGAAGGCTCTTTCTCCTCCAATTCAATTAGACCCACTTGGAGTTCGAGAAGAGGACGCGGTGGGGAGGCTGATGCCTGTCTGACAAAGTCCTGAAGCATTCTGACCTCAGATCCACACGCAGAGCTTTATCTCTTCAGCAAGGCGGAGGATTTACATGAGGGTGTGCGGAGAGAGTGCTGCCCTCTCCAATGAGCCGGCCACTGAGGACACTGTTGCAATGATGTCATGTCATGTCCGTGCTGCAGATGTTCCTGTCCAGCAGTGAACGGAAGTGGTCGAGCATCTCTATCTGAGCACATATAGATCTAGAGTACATATGGTGCTTGCTATGCAAAATAAAGTGGTTGCTATGCTAGTTGTTAAGCATAGTATACTCTTTTGATCCTGTGAGGGAAATTTGGTCTCTGCATTTATCCCAATCTGTGAATTAGTGAAACACACTCAGCACACAGTGAACACACAGTGAGGTGAAGCACACACTAATCCCGGCGCAGTGAGCTGCCTGCAACAACAGCGGCGCTCGGGGAGCAGTGAGGGGTTAGGTGCCTTGCTAAAGGGCACTTCAGCCGTGGCCTACAGGTCGGGGGTCATCATGGGTTAACAATATTTCAGTGGTTGCTGGGGTAAATGAGATGGTTGCTAGGGTGTTGATAAGGTACATCTGGTGGTTGCTATGTTGAAAAAAGCAGTTGCTCAGCTGGTTGCTAAGGTAATCATGTTGGTTGCTGGGCTGCAGATGGGAAACCCGGCTGAGGATGAGGACGGACCAGATTTAGCAGAAGCTGGAGACCAGCAGTGGCAGGACGAAGAAGACCACAAACAGCTCCAGTCGGATGGGCTGAACCAGTGCCAGCTGGGCCTCGGTGAAGTTGCCGTAACAGACCGCCGCCGCCGATGGAGACGAGCTGTTCGGCATGATCTCAATCACGTAGAGGTACGTGAAGTGAGACAAGCTCAGGATCCAGATGACGACGCTGGCCAGAATGCCGTGCAGGGGCCTTACACACTGCAGATAGCGTAGGCCACACACAAGGTGCGGTCCACACTGCCTGTACCAGATAGCGTAGGCCACACATAGGGTGCGGTCCACACTGCCTGTACCAGATAGAGAGTATGCATGCTGTTTGTGTGTGTGTGTGAGAGAGAGAGAGAGTATGCAAGCTGTGTGTGTGTGTGTGAGAGAGAGAAAGAGAGAGAGTATGCATGCTGTGCAGGGGCGGAGCCAGACATTGTAAACATTCGGGGCTTAGCCCATTTAATTTTTTTTTAAATAACCCCCTAACTACATAGTTCTCAGTAAAAATGTCAAGTTTTTTTTGCCTGAAATTGCACTGTGCCTATTTACAAGGGCATTGTTCCCACCTCTTTTGGGGTCAACCATCAAGTGCTGGACCTCTATAGAAAGCTGAGAACCTGTAGCTTTCGTAGGAAGCAGTCAAGATAACTGTGTGATGTACTGACAAAGAGCTACAGAGGCTAGAATATAGTTTTTCTTTCTGCGGATTACAAGCATCTCTGAACTGACCACATTTCAGCCCTCTAGGTCACTTGATATCCCTTAGAAAACACAACTAAGCCCTAGCAACCAGCTGTGTGCAAAAGTTGATCAATATAGAATGAAAATATGAGTGCTTTAGACTATTTTATTAGATTATTTGCCAAGGTATGCCCATGCGTTTTTGTAAAATGCCTATGGATACTCCCCATAGGACTTTTGTTATCCAAAATGCATACTGACAATCAAATGCACATGAACCCCTTTGTGTAGAAGCATAATCCTGGTCTCAAATGAAAGGTGACACTTTGAGGGTTTCTTGTGGACTATTTAGATTGTATGTCAGGTGTTCTGATATAGACTGACTACACAAAATATGGAATAATTACAAAAAAAGTCTCTATTTTGCATTTACTTTGTTGGTTCAATGAGTGTGTATAAGATAGACTATATGTACAACTAATATTGGATAATACAACATGAAGATTCAATTTCTATGGATTCTTGTGAATATTTCAGTACCCAATATGAGGCATCTACTTATTGTGCTGCAGCTACACTGCAGCCAGAAGTCAGGGGTATCACCAAAAGCGGAGGAGGGGAGGGGGGCATTTTGGATCAAATTTAATTGAGACATAATAAAATTAATCTGAGAATGTAAAGCACTATACAGATTGTACATGAAAAAGAGTTGTCATTTTTGGATTCCCAAGAGTCAAAGCTTTGAAATGGTGTATAACATTACTATGCTACATAGCAATATGATGCATACAATTGATTTAGAATGTTGGGGGAGGTGGGGGAGGGGGTAACCGTCCCTTGTGGGACACTGAAAGTTATTTGGCTAAATAATGACTTTTAGTGAATTTTGTGTAAACTAATGGACACATTGAGACTTAAAAAATGTGAAACTAACATTCAACAGATTCAAGGTATCTGACTGGCACTACACTGTGACACAAAATTATAGTTTTGGGTCTTTCAAGAGGCAATATCTGTTCATATCTGTTTAGCATGTACTTAGTTAATTAAGCGTTTCTTATGGTTTGTATATTATAGTATTTGTTTATTATTGCTATTCTCCTTCTTCCTCTTCCCTGATCTCATCTGTGTGACAAATATATAGAATATCTTATACTATAATATACATAATATTATGATATAATTACAGTATGGCCAGTCATCATGATACAAGGGTATTTTAGAAGGAATGCATTATCATCTTGACATAGGCGTTTCTAAATTATATTAATTTTGTAATTTAGCAAGATTATTCATAGGTTTCATCAGGCCCCTTTACACAGGTGCATAAAATCAAGCACCTAGATTATGAATGCAGACTGCATGGTGCTTGATTAACACACTTATGGAAAGGGCCCTTTCCTCTCAATATATCATTGTAATGTTTTTTTTTTTTTAGTTAATAATTAGTTAGGCAGCCAAAACAACATAACATGACTTTTATATTTATGTGGTCTCTTGGATTATAAGATCTGTGTATCAACAAGGTTTTAAGGTAGGCTTATGCAACATATGACACTGAAAAGTTGACATGGGCAGATAACTGTTAATGGTTTTTTCTGACATTTCAAAACAGTGTAGCCTAATTTATTACAAGACGAGGATCACTTTGTTTTGGGAGCTGGAATTTCTTATTCTGCAGTAGGCTTAGCTAGCCTATGAGATTATTGAATTTGCCTTTTCCGCCGACGAACGAGGACAGTTAACGTTAAGCATTTAGGGAGCTAGCCAAGTAGCCTAACGTTAGCCTGCCTAACTGACAGAAAGTTCTTAACGTGAAATCACCAACCTGAAACAACACCATCCGTCAGTTCACTGGGCGATGCTGTTGCTTGAACGGAGCTGGGTGGTCTTTTGAAAAACTTTATAATATCCATAACGTTTCAACAACATGTACACAAAGTGTTTTATCACAGACTGTACAAGTGACAGACTTCTGACAGAGGCTTTTTGGAACACCGAAGCCATGACGTAGCGTTGTCAAGGCAGCATTTTCACTGGATCTAAACAAATCAATCTAACCATTGAAATCACCATAGCCCAGAGACCTGGCATAGATCGTGTAGCAAGTCAAATTATTTTTCAATATTGGGCTTTGAAAATAAGGGATATATTTCCTCAGTAATAGAGCATTTGGTTACATTTATAGAGAAACCGATGGGAAGTTATATTGGAAATAAGAGTTGCCGGGAATTTAAAACACTAAAAAAAGATTCGGGGCTTTTGAAAAAAGATTCGGGGCTTAAGCCCCCTAAGCCACCCCCTAGCTCCGCCGCCACTGATCAAAGTCAAAGTCAGCTTTATTGTCAATTTCTTCACATGTTCCAGACATACAAAGAGATCGAAATTACGTTTCTCACTATCCCACGGTGAAGACAAGACATATTTTACCAATTTTAAGTCCACAGACAAACATAACATTCAAGTAAACAAAAAGTAAGTAAATAAGTAAATAAGAGGGCACATATAATAATGAAAAAAAATAAGAGCAGCAAAATTTTGTTGAAATTGTGCATAGACAGTCAATAAAAAACTAGTGCAAAGTCAGGCCAATAAGAGGCTTGGGTAGTTCTGTTTGACCTGAGTAATAAAGAAAGTGGCATAGTGGTGCAAGTTATGTAAGAGCAGCAGAAGTGTTGTGTTTTCAGGACAACAACACCAAGTTGTAAAAAGTGTACAAGTGTGCAAGTGTTCAAGTGTGCAAGTGGAGTAGTGCAGGCGACCATTGTGGGTCCAATGTCCAGGATGTTATGTAGCTGAGGGTGGAGGGGGGAGAGGAGGGGAGAGTTCAGCATCCTTACAGCTTGGTGTATGAAGCTGTTGGTGAGTCTGGTAGTGCGGGGCGCAGGCTTCTGTACCTCTTCCCAGAGGGCAGTAGATCAAACAGATTGTGGCTGGGGTGACTTGCATCACTCACAATTTTGGTGCACGGCGGGTGAGGTGGGTGGTGTAAATGTCCTTCAGGGGAGGGGAGTGAAGCACCAATGATCCTTCCAGCTGTGTTCACTATGCTGCAGGGCTTTCCTGTTGTATTCAGTGCAGCTTCCGCCCACACAGCGATACAGCTGGAGAGGATGCTCTCAATGGTGCCTCGGTAGAATGTGGTCATGATGGCTGGTGGAGCACTTGCTCGCCTGAGTTTCCATAGGAAGTACAGGCGGCTGAGCTCTCTTCGCCAGTGATGCAGTGTTGGTGGTCAGGAGAGGTCTTCACTGATGTGCACCCCCAGGAATTTGGTGCTGCTCGCTCTCTCCACCACAGCACCGTCGATGGTCAGTGGCAGGTGTTGGGTGTGACCTCTCGAAGTCAACAACAATCTCTTTGGTCTTGCTGGCGTTCAGCAGGAGGTTGTTGTCCCTGCACCACGTGGTCAGATGGTCGACCTCCAACCTGTATTGAGTCTCGTAAGCCCTTGGTGATGAGACCCACCAGAGTTGTGTCGTCAGCAAATTTCACTATGTGATTGTTGCTGTAGGTTGCAGTGCAGTCATGCGTCAGCAGGGTGAAGAGCAGCCGGACTGAGCGCAGCCTTGGGGGCCCCTGTGCTCAGTGTGATGCTGCTTGAGGTATTGTTGCCAACACGCATTACTACTTGGGGCCTCTGACAGAGGAAGTCCAGTAGCCAGTTGCAGAGGTAGGTACTGAGTCCCAGTTTGTCGAGTTTGCAGATGAGTTGTTGTGGTATTATGGTGTTGAATGCAGAACTGAAGTCTATAAACAGCAATCTCACATATGAGTCTCTTTTTTCCAGGTGGGTGAGGGCTGGGTGGAGGGCAGAGCAGATTGCATCCTCTGTAGACCGCTTGGCTCGGTATGCAAACTGGAAGGGGTCCAGGGTGGGGGGAGAATGGCTTTGATATGTGACATGACAAGCTGCTCAAAGCACTTCATGATGATGGGTGTCAGTGCCACAGGGGTAGTCATTGAAGCAGGATGGAGCAGTTTTCTTGGCACAGGTATGATGGTGGCAGCTTTGAAACATGATGGGACGATGGCTTGCTTCAGGGAAGTGTTAAAGATGTCTGTGAAGACATCCTTAAGCTCCCTGCGCAGTCCTTCAGCGCACGACCTGGGATGTTGTCTGGACCTGTTGCCCACGGGTGTTGATAGCAGCAAGTGTCCTCTTCACGCTGTCGGCAGAGAGGCACAGGGGCTGCTCATGTAGAGGGGATGGGTCTTCTGTGGGCAGGTGCTGTTTTGTGCTTCAAAGCGAGCAAAGAAGCCGGTTCAGGTTGTTGAGCAGAGGGATGTTGCTCTCACAGCTCTGTGGCGCGGGCTTGTAGTCCGTGAGGGCCTGAATGCCCTGCCATAGGCTTTGTGAGTTCCTGCTGTCTTTGAAGTGGGTGGTTATCTTGTGAGTGTATTCCTTTTTTGCTTCCTTGATGCCACGGGACAGGTTGGCTCTCGCTGTTTTCATGCCAGCTTCATCCCCAGCTCTGTAGGCTTTGTCTGATGCTGTGTGTGTGTGTGTGTGTGAGAGAGAGAGAGTATGCATGCTGTGTGTGTGTGTCTGTACCCATACACACCACCACCTATTGAGGTGTGTGCTGGCGAGGTGTGTGCTGGCTGGCCACCTACTCAGCTGTCGGGTCACTGCTGCTCTATGGCAGACTGCATATGGCCCTTTACTCTGCGTGATTAATCTGCGCTATTTTTTTTAATCAGTTGATTGATTGGTTTATTGACAACACATGAGTTTTTTCCTTTACAGGAACACTGTTATTCCTGTGGTCAAACAAATCATAAATTCTTTCTTACATTCTTTCTTTTTTCACTTTTTACAAGTCATACACACACAATAGAGGACAAAAACACAAGACTTACACACAAAACAAAAACAAACACAAAAGAGGAATTGAAGGCTTGTCACTCATAAAGGTTATACGTTGGTCCCATTACTGCCTTTTACCATATACAGAGGGCGACAAAGATAAAAAGATAAACACAAATGAATAGGGCAGATCAAAAAAGTAAAGTACATCCAAGAAGTAAAATAATCATGTATTTTGTATGAACAAAATTTCGTTTTAAAGCCTTTGTCACTGTTTTCCTTAGTCAAAAAACTAGGTAGAGAATTCCATGCAACCATTCCTCTATAATGCAGTGTTCTTTGTAGTGTTAATTTTGTCAGACGAGACGAGAGGAAATATGTTCGTCAACAACCTTTTTTTTCATGACTAAGACGAGACGGCAGTAATGTCCTGAAACACTGACTAAGACTATCTTAAGATGCATTATTGTTGACGAAAAAAGACGAGACTAAAATGTTTTGCATGAAATAAAAACTAAGATAAAATCTCTCTTCATTTTCGTCTGCAAAATGAGAAGACAGAATATCTAGCTGTTACGTTTTCAAAATATTCCGAATGAGGAATACGCAACAGCTTTCCTGTAGGCTAGTCTATGTGCTGTTGCTGCAACCCTGTGGCTGCAACACGAAACTACATGGAACAAGAACACTGGAGATTTCAAGCTAACTACCTAAGCTTTATGCCACAATGCTACATACCCAGAAGTTGAAGCTTCTCTCATACATATTAACATTCCCCAGAATGTCCATTCGAAAATGTTCATCATGTAATGTCAACTATTTAACTAGTTAGACTGATGATGCAAAGTTTGCTAGCAAGTAAGCTAATATGGAAAGTTAAGCTAGCAAGTTAGCTATGGCTAAGATGGAGAGTCTGTTTGGGGAATGTGTTGTGTTTGGCGATATCGCCATCTAGCTAGCGGAGTAAAACATTAATACTTTGGCCTACGACAGTGTTTCTCAAACTTTTTCAGTTTCAGGACCACTTAAAGGGGTGGTTCAGGATTTTGGACATAGGACCTCATTTCCAAGTAAGCAAGTGTGATATTTATCAGTGGAGACCGTTTTCAACACGTTTCATCCAGTCGTTCTAATTGCAGAGTTCGCAGGTGCTAGGCTAGCGCAAGTCAACGGTATGTGCTAGCCTCCCAGATAGCAATTTCCTTTGGGCCGGATCCGCATAAAAGCCATTAGATCCGCCTGTAGCGGACATACGGTATCTGACTGTGGGCCAGGTCTGCTCCTGATACAGGTTTCAGCTCTGCTAGCAATGCTGTTTTATCACCGGTTTACAGATTTGTCCCATGTCCAATTTCCGCTAACTCAACTGGAAGTCAGGAGATCGTTTAAAATACAAAACACCGATTTGGCCCAAACCTGTGATACGGATATGAGCGAAGGACCATTTTTCACAGCAGACCCAGGTGGTAATGATATTAATTAAGGTGCTGATTCTGCTAAATTGACCTTTCCCTACTTCATTGTCAACTGGCTGCTAAAGAAAAAAAAGGTATTTTGGAATGGCACAAATTTAGAAACCATGGGGGTGCACTATGTTCCCATGGCCACTTCATTTCTACAGTAAGGCTGGAAAAGAAGATATAGTTGGCTCAATATTGATCATATGCTCGTTTCATTATTTTTATTATTACCTAGCAGTGGTAAAAGTAGTCAATTGTTGTTTGTGTCTGATCAAACAGTGCTATGAGACAACCCCATATTCTTGCCACACATGCAGAAGTCTAAGCAGTAACGTTAATCAAGGATCTTTGGTTTGCTCACCATCAATCTTTTGACATTAGGCCGTGGGCCGAGGGGCGATTTCGTGTTTCTGAACTTTTTTTCACAGTGGAGGCGCCAAGATTTTATGGATACATTCTACGTGTATATTCACGTTAGATAAAAATTGTTGCCACTTACAGCTAATGAACATATTTTATTCCACATTATTTTCCAGGCAAATAGACAAGACCGCTATATTTTGGGTCCTAAATGCATGACGTTTGTTCCTTGTCATCCAATCGCGTTCTTGGAATTACGCCGGTGTGGCTTTACCCGCCCAAAACTGTAAACAAACCCCTGTGTCCAACGTGAAACGTGAAATATTTGGCCTTTTTATTTGGATAATTTTTAGGCTTTTGAACTCTTTACTCAACTTGATATAAAATGAAACGAGTATGCAACTTAAACGAGTATGGGTGTAGAAGTAACGTTTACAGCATAATGTATGATGGTTGTTCTGTTTCTTTGCAAACACTAATAAAAGTTTTTCATACATCTTGGAATTTGTATTTCATGCGAGTTGTATACATCTATCACGCCATGAAAAGCCAGGAAATAGCCTCTTAGGGCACATGGTACCTGCATCACCTGCAGCCATGAACTGCTGCATGCATGTAGTGGACGTTGATGGACCAATAAGCCCATTTACAGCTATAAGTTGGGACAAATTCATTCAGTCAGTGTTTCTTTGGAAAGACCTTGCCTGTAGAGAGAGTGTTGTTGCAGAAGAGGCAGTGCAGAGGTTTAATTTGAACAGCCAGGAATCAACTGCTATACCAGACAACGGTGGCTACCACAGAGATTGCTACTGCCATTTCACAAATAAAACTAAGATACAAAGAGCACAAAAGAGGAGAGAGAAGGAAGCTTTATTGCAAGAAAATGCAACAAAAGGTTGGTGTCAAAAGATGAAACATTAAAATGAATGTAGTGTTAACTTCAATGTTGAATTCAACTTGCCCTGTAAATGAGAAAATAAATGACAATTAGTGGCAAGTCTATTAGGGGACATTTTAAGGAACCAGTTTGTGTTCGATTTGAATGATAGGGAGGACTACAAATACAGTACCTACATTCACACCTGCCTGCAGCCTTTGTGTTAATATGACAGGGACGCACGCTTATTCTGCAGTGGATTATGTTAAAATGAAGAGGAACACTATTTTAGTTTCCCATAAGCACTGCCCACACAATTTGATCCAACAGCTAGTATCTGTCAATTAATGCACTATTGTTGAGAGTAGGCTACACAACCTAAATCTGTTGTCTTCTGTTTAATGTGTAGGGATAGAGGTAGAGGCAGAGCTAGAGGATGGTGAGGAAGGTCCATCAAAAACTCGGGCTCTAAGGTCACACACCAGTGGTATTTCTACATCACAACGAGCACCACACCTACTACCTGTGCAGTGCATTATCTGCAGAAGTAACAAATACAAGCAGGAAAAACACAGCAAGAAAGGGTTAAAGGAGAAACTTTCGTTGTGTGAAACACTGCATGCTGGGAAACTGGTTCTTGCCGCTGAAGGCAGAAAAGATGAGGCTCTCCTCCTTCATATTAGAGACAGGGACTTGGTTGCCAGCGAACCACGTTACCACTTCACTTGTTTCAGGGATTACACTAGGTACCTGTACTTAAAAACAAAGAATACAGAGAGCAGGCTCTATGAAATTGGCTACAAAACATTTTGTGAGACAGTCATTGAGGAGAGGCTTATAAAAAAGGCGAGAGGTGTTTTGGCTTGGCAAGTCTCAATACCCTTTTCAAAGACACTGTGAAAGAAACAGAGGGAGAAGACATAGGAGCGATATAAGGATCACCTGTTGAAACAGAGGCTTCATAAGTCCCATCCTTTTCTAAAATTCCACAAAGCCTCAAAACATACCTTGTTTATGTAGACAATATATCTCCTGAGGAGATTCTCCAGGATGTCGCCATGTCCTCTTCATCCTCATCTGAGGATAGTGATGGAGATATGAACCTGGAGATGGAGAGAGAGGAGCCTGACAATGCCACCACAGAGATCACAGATGATTATCGCCTTTTATATCATGCTGCACTTACCCTCAAAGAGATCCTCCAAAACGCTGCCAAATCGTCTGAAAAACTTCCATGGCCTCCCACTGCAAGTGACCTCACCCTGGAGAGGGCCTTTGAGGTAGTGCCTCACCAGCTGTTCAATTTCATTGCATGGGCATCTGGAATTACATCAGAACCAACAAACGAGCATGTTAGGGTCAGTTTTGAGGATAGCAGGAAAATATTGTCTTCCTGTCAGGACATCATTACCTTGGCAACAAAAGCACGATGGCTCATGCCGAAGCAATGTGCACTTGCCATGGCAGTTAGACATATGTCTGGCTCAGCACAACTCATTGGAATGTTGAATGGTCTTGGCCACTGTTCATCCAATTCCCTGGTCCTTGAGCATGATACTGCCCTGGCTAATCTGCAAATGGAGAAAGGAGAAACTTACATCTCAGAATCCATCTGTGCTGAAGTGCCTGTGACTTTGGTCTGGGACAACAATGATTTTGGAGAAGAGACCCTGTCTGGTAAAGGGACAACGCACAACACCAATGGTATCGCAATTCAGCGAGCCACGGGTAATGATGCAGCACCTGTTCCAAACACATCCAGACAAAGAACAAGAGAGCGGTCAGTCAATCCTCCACCACTTAACCTACTATATTACAGAAGAGGAAAGCGGTCTGGTCCTCATAGTTCAGGGTTGGAGATTGATTTTCAGCAGGACCAAAACGGGTGCCCAAACAATTGGTCGGAGAACTGATGCAGCATACTTCTTAATGAAAGTCCCTGAGGCCCAGGGTAAAGTTCTTCCTGGGTGGACAGGTTTTAATATTATGTTGAAGGAAGATGCAGTCTTACCTCTTACAAATGTGACCTACTTACCTGTGATTGATGCCAGCCCAACTGACCTGAACACGGTTCACACGATCCTGAGCCGCTCCATTGCAATTGCTGGCAGCCTAAAACAAACAGAAATTGTATTGGTTGTGGACCAAGCCATCTATGCCAAGGCACAGGAAATCCGTTGGCAGACAAGCTTATATTCAGAAAGACTTGTTTTAAGGATGGGAGAATTCCATACGGCCATGGCATTTCTTTCCTGCATTGGGAAGCTCTATGCAGACGCAGGCCTTCAGGACATCTTAATTGAGTCCGAACTGGTGGCTGTAGGCTCTATTGATGGGGTGATTACAGGCCACCATTACAACAGGAGCATGCGGGCCCACAAGCTCTTCACAGAGGCATTGCAAAGACTGCGCTGGCAGGCCTACTTAGACACATTGCCATACACAGGCAATTCTGCAGCAATGGAAATTGTAACAGACCTGCAAGACCGGTTCCCCATTGAGTTCAATGAGGCACTTAACTCTGAAACATTCCTGGATTTACTGAAAGGCTATGATGAATTTGTGGAAAGAAATCACTCAAATCTGACCTTTGCATTTTGGAGCCAGTACATTGAAATGATGGAGACCCTGCTTCTTTTCATCCGGGCTACTCGGGAGGGAAACTGGGCTCTCCATTTGTCTACTGTTCAATGCATGCTGCCCTGGTTCTTTGCTTGTGATAAAGTCAACTATTCCCGTTATCTGACAGCATATTGGGCCGAGATGAACAATCTGGAAAACACACATCCAGCAGCACACCAGCAGTTAACTTCAGGTGACTTTGTAGCACAAAGGCACCAAACACATGGCTTTGCTGGCACAGCATGCGATCAGGTAATTGAACAGACAGCCAATCGAGATTCTAAGACAAAGGGAGGCATTAGTGGGTTCTCACTGAATAAGGGTGCAGTTCACCGATGGACCTTGACCCAGCATGAAAGGGCAGCAATCACTGCGGAGTGCAAAAACATGGCAGGGCAGGGACCAGTGGCACATCTGAATTCAGAGCTAGAACAAAGCAGAATGCAGAGAGATCAGACTGTGGAGTGCAAAAACATGGCAGGGCAGGGACCAGTGGCACATCTGAATTCAGAGCTAGAACAAAGCAGAATGCAGAGAGATCAGACTGATGTTGTAAACATTCTGAGCACTATTGAAAACATGGTGAATCCTTTTGACCTATCCCTGGATGGAGACACTCTCTATCAAGTCTCCTCTGGCCAGCTGGCATCAGAAAACATTGCCACAGACTTAATACAGGCTAAACAGAGAGGTGAAGTGGCACTCACAGAATTCTTTGACAGACGGATCAGCACAGGAGAAAGGTCTTAGGTCTTGACCCAATTAAAAAAATAAAACTTAAAACAGTTAAAGACTCATGCCAAAGCACTACAACAAAAGTCAAAGGAAGAGAAATCACCCTGACAACTCACCGCAACTTGTTTGCAAGATTAATTATTGTGGGCAGTGTTAGGCAAATTAATATTGAAGAAATGCTCACTTACTGTTTGGGTCCTTTTCCACAGGCTCTCGCAAAACACTGACGGCTCCCCTGGCAAAACCAATAAAGCCAAGCTGATGCATGTCTTGCAGGAGGAGATCGGCCCGCCTGCTACTGTGAAAGACAGCCCCGATGGCTCAGTCTACATTTGGGATGCTATGGCTCTTGTGCAACAGCTAAAGCCTTTGCCAACATTTGGGCAATATGCTGACCACGTACTGAGGACACTAGTTCACTCAGCAAAAGAGATGAAGTCAACAGAGCTCCATTTTGTATGTGACACATATAACAACCAAAGTATCAAAAATGCTGAGCGAAGTAGACGGGCCGAGCAGGGCTACCAAAAAATAAAAATCTATGGTGACGAGCAGAGAACACCCAAGCAATGGAAAAAATTCCTGCAATGTGGGGAGAACAAAAACAACTTGCTTGAGTACTTCTTCCAACGCTGGACCACATCTGCAAAAAATATAATTGGAAATGTTACCATCATCACGACACATGGCCACAAGTGTCATGCAATCAAGCTAAATGACACTGTCCTTGATGTAACTGAAATCAAAGACCTTGAGACTACTCAAGAAGAGGCAGATACACGAATTCTGCTGCACGCCGCTTATGCATCCAAGTCCTGCAGTGACCTGGTGATTAGGAGTCCAGACACAGATGTTTTTGTGCTGGCTCTAGCATTTTGCCCACAAATAGACGGTCATCTGTACTTCCACACAGCCAAGGGAAGAGAAACACACATTACAGATATAAGCAAACTACACAGCCATCTTGGTGAGGACAAATGTCATGCCCTTGTAGGTCTGCATGCCTTTTCTGGATGTGATACTGTGAGTGCTCTGTATAAAGTTGGGAAAGCAAAAGCCTACAAAAAATTATGCTCAAAACCAGAGTACTTGCGTCTGTTCCAAGACCTAGGAGCTAGCTTCACCCCATCTTCAGACCTTTGTGAAGCACTGGAGGTCTTCACATGTCACCTGTATGAACAAGAAAACTGTAAAGAAGTGAACGTTGCAAGGGCCAAACATTTTAAGGCAGGAAAATGTTCAGAGAGGGACTTACCTCCAAATAAAGACTGCTTGCACAAACTTATTCAGCGTGCAAGTTATCAGGCTGCAGTACACCGCCAAAGCCTTGAGTGTATGCCGGATATTCCACCTCCAGTGAACCATGGGTGGAAAATGGCTGGAGATGGCTACGAAGTGGAGTGGATGTCACTGCCACCAGCTCCAGAGGCTGTACTGGCACTTGTACACTGTGGATGCCAAAAACACAGTGTGTACTAAGGGCAGATGTACATGCAAACAGCATGATCTACCATGTACAGACCTATGCCAGTGCTTAATGTGTGAGAACAGGCCAAGCACTGACTAGAGTGGTATTCTCTGGATGACGTTCACCTCTTGAGCTATTAGCTCTGTTTGTTTGAATAATGTTCCCCTCTTGAGCTATTAGCTCTGTTTAGTTAGTTATCAAACATATGTTAATTAAATGTTTTAATTCAATATTTTTTGCAATGTCTTTTTTCATGCATGCAACACTGACATAAGATTTACTTAACGACTGTCACTTACGTCAACAGTTCTACCACACATACCGCACATGTGCCAATTAAATAGCTATCTTGTCAATACAGCCTGCCAATTTTAAGTAAGTTAACAGGTACTGTAGAAAAAAATTATTCGTTCGTGTTAACAACAACTGCATTTTAACTTTATCACAGCCGTTTTTTGTACAAGGAGTTGTTCAAATAAAATGTAGTGCTACCTAAAGACAGTTTTAGCTCGACAAAAGCTAGCGACAAGCATTAGCCTATAGCGTCTACCAAGAATATAACGGCAATTGACAATTAACTAAGATTGCCGTTACATTGACAAAACACATTTGACCATCGCTGACTACTTAAATCAACATGCTATATAGCAAGATACATATATAATATATTAAAGATACTTACCTCCACAAAATCAATCCTCTTCGGCGATGTCCATACTCTGGTAGCCATGTCGGTGGCTAAAAAAAATGTTCGTGTTGTTGTTGTCCAACAGCTGATTCAGTATAGCCAAATCTGATTGGCTTGTAATATTCGTGAACAGATGTCAGTATTGTACTATGCTATTGGTAGATTGACATTGGCGACCACAGCGTTCACTATCCCACGGTGAAGACCTGTACCACCAAGAGTTATTAAAACTAATATTTCACGCGTTTCAATAAAATACTAGTGCTGTAAAATACTATAAAATACTGTTTGACTTAACGTCAGTGGCAACAAGTGGCATATTGCTAATAACAAATGTATCCTACTGAATAGTAAAAAACAAGTAATCCATCTCATTTTTCAAAATTGAACAGATACCGGCCATGCCGCAGGGCCAGCTTCCGCCACACAGCCCCCGGTAGAATGTGGTCATGATGGCTGGTGGAGCACATGATTTGCCAGCCTGGACTAGGACAGCCCAACTTTTCAAGGTAGGCTCTGCTTTTTTCTTTTTTTATCTCTGTTGGTTTATTCAGAGACAACAATAAGCAAACGAATTGCGATTGATAACTTTACTGTAAGGTTATACTATTATTTTCCAGCAATATAGGCTAGGCTACTAGCTTAGCTTGAGCAAAACAGCCATCACAATAACTAGCCTATTTTGGTAACAGCTAACGCCAACAGGATCACTGATGATAAAAAAACGAGTGTAATTGTGACTTAACCTATTTTCAAAAAGGAATAAATGGGTCATGTTTATTTTTTGTTGTTTCAGATTGACTATGGAGATGACTGAGGAAGACAGCCTGAATATCGATGGGAACAGTGGAATTAACACGACTTAATCTTTGTCTGGGATTGCACTTCTACAGCCAGGTTGTTGAATAAAAAAAATAATAAGACACTTATGTGTAAAGTTTTTTTTACCCCCTTGTGTTTGTAGCCTAGCTTATGTTTATCAGTTGAGCTGTTGGGAAAACGTTACGAACTTTAGCCTGGGTGAACCTATAACGAACCTGTTAGCAAATGTGTAGCAAACAGATTTTTCAGGATATATTAGCCCTAATTACCAATCACATTTCACATGTCAAATAAAGCCGGCTGATGTCTGATAAACGGTCCCATTACCACACACAATAAGCGGACCCGTATTGCATATGATAAACAGATCTGGAACACGCCAGTAACACAGACTACCATACGGAACTGGGCCAGTCTTAGCCCTTATTGGTACCAGATCCGTCAAACGGATCCAGACCAATTTTGGACCGATGTGCGTTTGGACGCCGGATCAGGTCCATTATGCAGATCCGTGCCGAACGTTGTGGTAGGTGTGGCCCAGTTCCGTCCCAGTGTATGTTTGCTATCTGGGCTGCCACTAAAAACAGTCTTACCTACTCCAAAGGACACTCGAGGCAAATTCCAGACAATCGATGTAAATGTCTGTGTTGATAGAATAGTGTAAGAAATACAACTACCCTCACATTGCGTTGCAATAGTTATACTTTGTTCCCTGAAGTTGGTAGTAGTCATTTTGCATCTCAGCCATGGACTGATATTACCAAGGCTACTACTAGGTATCCCCATTGGAGTGTGCTTTACTGTTTACTTTTTGGCGCAGTACTACTAACTGGAGCAAGTATAATTCCGCCGCTGCTAAGACACTAGTCCCTCAAAATGTAATGCGATCGTTGAAATGCAAGGATAGAATAATGTTAGAAATAAAACTATCAATACAGACATTTACATCGATAGTCTGGCGTTATAATTTATTTGCCTTGGGTGTACTTTGGAGTGGGTAAGACTGTTTTTAGTGGCAGGCTAGCACATACCGTTGACTTGCGCTAGCCTAGCACCTGCGAACTCTGCAATTAGAACGACTGGATGAAACGTGTTGAAAACGGTCTCCACTGATAAGTATCACACTTGCTTACTTGGAAATGAGGTCCTATGTCCAAAATCCTGAACCACCCCTTTAACTAACCCTTTGACTAAAACTAGACTAAAATGACGAGACTTTTAGTCGACTAAAACTTGACTAACAAAAATGATATTTGAATGACTAAATATGACAAAGACTAAAAAGGACATTTCGTCACAAGACTAAGACTAAGACTAAATTAAAAATAGGTGACAAAATTAACACTAGCTCTTTGTCCAGCCCCTGTTCTGTACGCAGGTAACAAAAATCTTTTTTCAACTGAGTGTCTTGTCGAGTATGTCTGTGTATTACAGGAAAAAATAAAGTAGCTGGACACTTTTTCATAATTACATTTCTTACAAAACTGAGAAGAGTATAGTGTAACCTGTCTTTAACTGATAACCAGTTCAATGCATTTAACATTTCAGAGACTCTTGTTCGGTATGAACAATTGAGCACAATATGTGCAGCTTTGTTCTGAACAACCTGTAACTTGTTGAGATTATTTTCTGATGTATTAGACCATACCACAGTACAGTAGTCCATCTGGGACAGAACTACAGCCTGCATTAATTGCTTAACTAAGCAGCCTGGCAAGTATTTTGAACGTTTGCAACAATCTCTAGCGTTTCGTTAGCCTGCCTGCTTCGGTCGGTGGGTAGGATATACTGAACTTGCAAGCGGGATATTCTTCCTACAGACAGTAGGAGCGGGCAAGAGAGTCTTCATTCGCCCTGTAACGAGTCATTTAACCATATACCGACTTACGAAGATGAGTAATTAACACGAAAACGTTGCCTGGTGTCCCTTTAAGCCTAGTCCTACACTAAAAGAGAACTCATTAAAAAAGCATTTAGTCGCTTATGCATTTCGCTAATACCAGGCTTTAATCTGCATATGGGAAAATGAAATGAAATGAAAACTAAAAGTTAAAGTACAATAACTAATGTAGGAAACAGCACCAGCAGCATTCTATAGTGCAGGAAACACCACCAGCAGCATCTTAAAACATCATGTTTTGCAAGCTGTGATAAACATTGTTAAGCCAAACTGTGATGAGGTCATCCCTTTATTTAGGCCCTGTCCACATTGAGCTGAATAAGTATATATCCATATCTGAGCTGAATAAATATCCATATCTGAGCAGAATAAATATATATCCATTTCTGAGGTGAAAATGATCTCGTCAACATTATTGTTTTTGTATTGTTTTTGTTGTTGGTGGGGTCTGGAACACCACATTTGTTTCAATATCATGACAAGTATGTCATTCTTATTTGTGCACCTCAGAGAGAGTTTTCAAAAAGTTTGGTTTGGGGTCTGGGAATATGCCGTTTTTAGTGTGGATAGTGTGATAATAGCGTGCATTCATATTGACCCGGCTTAATGTGGACAGGGCCTCACTTTATTTTGATAAATACTTAAAGGGACACAGGAGTGAGCGGGTCAGGTGCTGAGGGTCTGCCTGGATGCCTGATTGTCCTTCTGTATAGTATTTGTCCGATTTAGCATCAGCATCTTGACGATGGACACCTTGGTGGTGGTGCGGAAGGCACTAGAGGAGAAGTAGAAGATGATGGGGTCCAGGCAGGTGTTGAAGGTGCTGAGCAGCAGCGTGTAGTAGCGCCACTCAGGGCTACTGCCGGTCAGGAAGCCCACCAGATGCGCCGAGTTGTAGGGCAGGAAGCAGACCAAGAAGACGGTCAGCGTGCCCACGGCCATGCCGATGGCCTTGCGCTTGCGCTCTGGCGGGATGCACGGCTTGCTGTAGAGGATGCGGATGCAGGTGGCGTAGCAGAAGACGCAGATGAGCAGCGGCAGCACGAACAGCACCACGAAGAACACCAGCCGCACGGGGACCAGCACGCGCAGCTGCTCGCCACTGAAGTCCTCGTAACACTTGTCACGCGGGCGGCTGCTGTTGCCGGCCGCCTCGAGCAGGTGCTCGGTCACGAAGACGATGCTGCAGTGCGCCGAGGAGACCAGCCAGGCCAGCGCGGCCGTGCAGATGGCGTAGCGAGGCTTGTGCAGCTGCCGGTAGCGGATGGGGAAGGCCACGGCCAGGAAGCGGTCCACGCTGACCGCGGTCAGCAGGAGCGAGCTGGTGTAGATGGTGGTGAAAAACATGAAGGACATGAGCGAAGCAGAGGAACCGCGGCAGGTACCAGCTAGGGGCCCTGACCCGCATTACATCTTCAGCGGCAGGAAGAGGAGGAAGAGGAGGTCAGACGAGGTCAGGTTGAGCAGTAGGATGTCCGTGGGCGTGGGGTTGTCGCGGGCCTTCTGGCTGAACGCGTAAAATGCCAGGATGTTGGCGGGCAGGCCAATCAGAAACGTTAGGATGTAGGTGGCAAGGAGGACGTGGACATTAATGAGATCTGCCATAATGACTTGGGTGTTAGAGGGGACACTGCAACAAGGACAAGAATAAGAGTCAGTAACACCAGTTTAACCACACACTCAATAATACAACTTTAATTGTATTGGTCATTATAAAGAACACAGATATAGGTGGATATTTATGGTCAAACATGTATCTGTGTTCAAAAGGATCTGTTTGACTGACAAGGCAGAATATGTCAGATTCATATTTCTTAGTATTATGCACTTTTCCTCTGTCGCACGCACGTTATTTGATTTTCCAACACCGGCTTTGCAAATAACGATGTCCACAGACAAGGTAGAGTATGTTGCATGATTTTATGAAAGTATGATGTATTGCGACATCAGAAGCAAGTCAAATTTGTAGTTTCTTATGTCTCATTCCATCGAACTACAGATCCGCTACCCGATCTGGCAAACTTGCATAGTGCGGTTATAGCCGATAGAGGGTCGAATGCAGAAGTGCTGTTACGAGTTGATGAACCACTGGCACGATTTTGGAAACATTATTTTAAGGTACAAAAAACTCTGGTGTTGCTTTAATTTGTGGCTTGAAAAGATATCCACTTAACTGTCATATATGTATATTTGTAATAGACTCTCCTACCATTATCAAAGTCTGTTCTATAAAAGAGATCAGTGAGGAAGTCTAACTGTTTTTCCTTGTGGGGCTAATAATTAAAATACTCAGAACCCAATGCTATCATTTGACCATAAAAAAAACATTTGCTTTCAGTTATCAGATTACAGTAGAGAGCAAACCAGGCCATTATGATCACATTACAGACATAGTAACATAATTATGATGATATCAACAACACAAACCGCACAGCTATTGAGCATTTAATATGACACCGAACAAAAGAAGTCATGGATCCTCTACCATTTTATCTACATTTAGTGCCATGAGGTTGTATCTGTTCCCTTATTGGTTGAAAATCAGTTATTACTCACCTATAAAATCAACCCTCCTTTGTTTAATGAGCGAGCAGCGTGTTTTATATGGGAAGTGAAGGCGCCCAGGAGACTGGAATGAGAAAAGCACAAAGACTAGCCTGGGATGAAGGCTCTTTCTCCTCAATTCAATTAGACCCACTTGAGCACGAAGAGGGCGGTGTGGGGAGGCCGATGCCTGTCTGACAAAGTCCTGAAGCATTCTGACCTCAGATCCACACGCAGAGCTTTATCTCTTCAGCAAGGCGGAGGAGGATTTACATGGGGGTGTCGCGGAGAGAGTGCTGCCCTCTCCAATGAGCCGGCCACTGAGGACACTGTTGCAATGATGTCATGTCATGTCCGTGCTGCAGATGTTCCTGTCCAGCAGTGAACGGAAGTGGTCGAGCATCTCTATCTGAGCACATATAGATCTAGAGTACATATGGTGCTTGCTATGCAAAATAAAGTGGTTGCTATGCTAGTTGTTAAGCATAGTATACTCTTTTGATCCTGTGAGGGAAATTTGGTCTCTGCATTTATCCCAATCTGTGAATTAGTGAAACACACTCAGCACACAGTGAACACACAGTGAGGTGAAGCACACACTAATCCCGGCGCAGTGAGCTGCCTGCAACAACAGCGGCGCTCGGGGAGCAGTGAGGGGTTAGGTGCCTTGCTCAAGGGCACTTCAGCCGTGGTCTACAGGTCGGGGTTCGAACTGGCAACCCTCCGGTTACAAATCCGAAGCGCTAATCAGTAAGCCACGGCTGCCCCCTGTTGGGGGTCATCATGGGTTAACAATATTTCAGTTGTTGCTGGGGTAAATGAGATGGTTGTTAGGGTATTGACAAGGTACATCTGGTGGTTGCTATGCTAAAAGAAGCAGTTGCTCAGCTGGTTGCTAAGGTAATCATGTTGGTTGCTGGGCTGCAGATGGGAAACCCGGCTGAGGATGAGGACGGACCAGATTTAGCAGAAGCTGGAGACCAGCAGTGGCAGGACGAAGAAGACCACAAACAGCTCCAGTCGGATGGGCTGAACCAGTGCCAGCTGGAAAGTTGCCGTAACAGACCGCCGCCGCCGATGGAGACGAGCTGTTCGGCATGATCTCAATCACGTAGAGGTACGTGAAGTGAGACAAGCTCAGGATCCAGATGACGACGCTGGCCAGAATGCCGTGCAGGGGACGAACACACTGCCTGTACCAGATAGCGTAGGCCACACACAAGGTGCGGTCCACACTGGTTGCCATGAGCAGACCAGAGCTGTTGTAGATGGTGGAGTAGTAGACAAAGGTGGAGAGCAGGCAGAGGGCCTCAGGGAGGAGCCAGCGCATGTCCCATGCTGCCTCATACATCTTCAGAGGCAGGCAGAGGAGAAAAAGAAGGTCAGAGAGCAGGAGGATGTCGGTGGGCGAGGCCTTGGTGTGGATCTTGCGGCTGAAGGCGTAGAGAGCTAGGAGGTTTGCAGGAAGCCAGAGTATAAAGATGATTATATAGTAGGCCAGAATGAATGTCTCCATTATCACTGCTGTAGAAAAAAATATTTAATGTATCATGAACACATTGTGGGGTTTCTTTGACTAAACAAATATTGGTAACACTTTACTTGAAGGTATCTACATAAGAGTGACATGACTATCAACCCTAACACTAACCCTAACTTGTCATGACAAAAAACGAATGACACTTGACAGAAGCGAGTGACAGAAGCATTATGTCATAAACGTTTATGACTTGTTTATAATGTTTATGACACGTTCATGTGTCATGTCACTCTTATGTAGAGTTACAAGTGAAGTGTAACCTAAATATTAATAGATTTATGTCACTCTTATGTAGAGTTACAAGGGTTACACTTTACTTGACAGTGTTGACATAAGAGTGACATGACACTGTCATGAACGTGTTATAAAGAGGTCATAAACGTTTGTGACATAACGCTTCTGTTATAAAGTGACATTTGTTTTTTGTCATAACAAGTTAGGGTTAGGTTTAGAGTGAGGGTTGGGATTATAGGGTTAGAGGTTAGGATTAGCTTTAGGTTTCATGTGTCATGACAGTGTCATGTCACTCTTATGTCGATACTGTCAAGTAAAGTGTTACCGCAAGTAAAGTGTAACCCAAATATTAATAGATTTCTTATGTCATCCTGACACTGGACCACTGCCCCGCCCCTGCCTGATGCCTCCTTGCCTGTGCCTGTTGAGGTGTCCACGATCATGGAGGACAACAAGTATAAGTAACTCTTTTGATCCCGTGAGGGAAATTTGGTCTCTGCATTTATCCCAATCCGTGAATTACAGTAGTGAAACACACCCAGCACACATTGAGGTGAAGCACACACTAATCCCGGCGCAGTGAGTTGCCTGCAACAACAGCGGCGCTCAGGGAGCAGTGAGGGGTTAGGTGCCTTGCTCAGGGGCACTTCAGCCGTGCCTACTGGTCGGGGTTCGAAACGGCAACCCTCCGGTTACAAGTCCGAAGCTCTAACCAGTAGGCCACAGCTGCCCCAAACAACAAGGAGGCTGACATCCCCCCCCCCACAACTGTACTACCCCATCCCATCCATAGTGTCTATTTATTTACTTATACATAGCCATATTCTACTGCTCTTCATTCTGACTTATTCTTAATACTATTATAATGTTACTATTCTGCACTACAATGGTACTGTTACCACACTGCACATAGCTGTACATACTGTGTTTATATGGTTCAATCTAAATATCCATATTTATTCAGTTTTTCTGTAATATATTCTGTTAATACACTGCATATATTTATATTGCAATATATAATATTTATATAGTTTTTACATGCACATATCTGTACATGTTGTTCATATTACATAGTCATATTTATTTTTGCTCTTATAAGGTTACTGCTGATACACTGCACATTTTATTTTATACTACTCTAAACCACCTTCTGAAAACAACTGTACACTACTGTTTACTCTGCACTATATCTTCTGTCATGTCTATGCACCACCTACTTTGTATATCACATCGCACCTTTTCTGCTTTTTTGCACTTCTGGTTAGACGCTAACTGCATTTCGTTGTCTCTGTACTTGTACTCTGCACAATGACAATAAAGTTGAATCTAATCTAATCTAATCTAATCTAATCTAATATAAAACCCTGAAGAGCATCCAGACTATTCTTGTGCAAAGTTCCCCAATGGTGGAACAAGTTACCAATCACTAACACAACAGGGACATCCCTTTCTATCTTCAAGAATCTATGAACATCCACCTCTTTTGAAAGTACCTCCTCCCATAACATTTCCTCTCTCATAGCGCTTGCATTCACCCATTACTATCTCTTTTGATTACTTTTGTCTGGTTTGTAACTTCATTATTAGTCTGGTTGGCATTTACAGTTCTGTACTGTCATCCTCTGGTGATCTTGTATTGTTTGTAAAGGTGTTATTTATAGTTCCTTCAAGTTCTCCTTTTTTGCATCTTGAATGTCAGACCTCATTTATTTGTCGCTTTGCATAAAAACGTCAGCTAAATCAATATGATGTCATAAATTACAAGAGGCGGAGCCTTTACTTGCCCAGCCCTCCTCCCTTGGAATAATCTGCCCTCCTCTTTGTGAGAGGCTGACACCCATGCCACTCTACTTTGCTCCTCTTTTCTCTTTATCAATCCCCATAGTTGGTAGCCAAAGGCTCATTGCTTGTCACACAGCCTCTAGGAGAAAGGGCGGCTATCTCGCTCTACTCTCCACTGCCAAACATGTCTGTCCTCTGCCTCCTGCTTTGGGACGAACAATGTTTCTCCTCCCAAAACATAAAATGACTGTGCATCAATCATCATCCACACTAATAACTATCACTGCTATATAATATATTCATTTGACAAAACTAAAAAAACACAATGTAGTAAAATGAGCACACTATTTAGTAAAATGTGCACACAATGTACTAAATTGAGAGCACAATCAGTATTCACATGACAGGACTAGTATAACCTTAGGTAATTTATCTGGATTCCTTTACAAGATGTCAGAATTTTTACTGACACAGAAACGCACAGAACTGTCTGGAAAAATAAGATATTGTGAGATATCCCACTCAGACAGGGCTAAAATAAAAACAATGAAAAAATAACATTACTCCACCACCCTGTGTAAAACTAACCCCAGTACACATAGAGCCTGAGAGACCAACTCACAAATAAAATAATGAGTAGTGAAGTTACTTTGAATAAAATTGAAATGTCTTTAATGTCCCCAAGGAGCAATTTGGTTCACAACAGGTAGCCAACACATACACATTCGCACAAAAGCACATAAAAACATAATAAATAATCAAAGGGAGATATAAGTAAAGTAATCTAAGTACATTTTAAAGAACTAATACTAGCTTATAACTAATTATTTTTTTCAGCAATTAACACAGCACACAAACATAGACAAACAGATAGACCCAATTACTTACTTATTTACAGAACTCAATCTTCTGTTCTTCGTTCTGAAGGATCACAGTGTCAATCCAGAACCACTTCCCAATGGTTTAACAATTCAAGGTAGTTTCCATTTATTACGTAAGCCTCCGTCTGTCATTTCCACATTAATGTCAGACGGTCTTATATGTTATGTTGCACTGATGATTCCCCAGATAGCAAACATACACTGGGACGGAACTGGGCCACACCTACCACAACGTCCGGCACGGATCTGCATAATGGACCTGATCCGGCGTCCAAACGCACATCGGTCCACAATTGGTCTGGATCCGTTTGACGGATCTGGTACCAATAAGGGCTAAGACTGGCCCAGTTCCGTATGGTAGTCTGTGTTACTGACGTGTTCCAGATCTGCTTATCACATGCAATACGGGTCCGCTTAGTGTGTGTGGTACGGACCCGTTTATCAGAAATCAGCTGGCTTTATTTGACATGTGAAATGTGATTGGTAATTAATTATCCTGAAAAATCTGTTTGCTACACATTTGCTAACAGGTTCGTTATTCATCCAGGCTAAAGTTCGTAACGTTTTCCCGACAGCTCAACTGATAAACATAAGCTAGGCTACAAACACAAGAGGGGGATAAAAAAACTTTACACATAAGTGTCTTATTATTTTTTTATTCAACAACCTGGCTGTAGAAGTGCAATCCCAGACAAAGTTTCAGTCGTGTTAATTTCACTGTTCCCATCAATATTCAGGCTGTCTTCCTCAGTCATCTCCATGGTCAATCTGAAACAATACAAAAAAAACATAGCCATTTATTCCTTTTTGAAAATAGGTCCCAATTCCCAATTGCACTCGTTTTTCCTGTTGGCGTTATCACTGTTTTTTCCAAAATAGTTATAGATGGCTGTTTTGCTTAAGCTAAGCTAGTAGCCCATATTGCTGGAAAATAATAGTATAACCTTACAGTAAAGTTATCAATCGCTCGGTTGCTTGTTGTTGTCTCTGAATAAACCAACAGAGATAAAAAGCAGATAGCCTACCTTGAAAAGTTGGGCTGTCCTAGTCCAACCCCAGGCTGGCAAATCATGTCAAAAGATTGAGCAAACCAAAGATCCTTGATTAACGTTACTGCTTGGACTTCTGCATGCGTGGCAAGAATATGGGGTTCTCTCATAGCACTGTTAGATCTGACACAAACAACAATTGACTACTTTTACCACTGCTGGGTAATAATAAAAATAATGAAACGAACATATGATCAATATTGAGCCAACTATCTTCTTGTCCAGCCTTACTGTAGAAATGAAGTGGCCATGGGAACATAGTGCACCCCCATGGTTTCTAAATGTGTGCAATTCCAAAATACCTTTTTTTTCTTTAGCAGCCAGTTGACAATGAAGTAGGGAAAGGACAGTCAATTTAGCAGAATCAGCACCTTAATTAATATCATTACCACCTGAGTCTGCTGTGAAAAAATGGTCCTTCGGCTCATATCTGTATCACAGGTTTGGGCCAAATCAGTGTTTTGTATTTTAAACGCATCTCCTGACTTCCAGTTGAGTTGCGGAAATTGGACCTGGGACAAATCTGTAAACCGGTGATAAAACAGCATTGCTAGCAGAGCTGAAAGACCTGGCCCACAGTCAGATACCGTATGTCCGCTACAGGCGGATCTAAAGGCTTTTATGCGGATCCGGCCTAAAGGAAATTGCTATCTGGGTCTCCTCCCAAAGCATAAAGGGTCACCATCCACACTAATAACTGTTTATTACTGGGATTTGCATGAGTGCCAAGGTAGCTCTATAAAAGAGATATAGCTCTAGTGCCATGTGTGTAGGGACCCTGAGCAAGCTACTGACACAGTTTGGTGCTGTTTTGAACAATATTACTGGTTAGAAAATCCTATTTGGGAAGTGTTGGCTCACCGCCCTTAGCTAATCCACTGTTAGCCCTTTGGGGCTAGCGTATACCGGGACAGGCTCTGTAGTGGTTGATCAACGAAAAATACTGTCTCCACGGCTTATTTGATGTGTTCTAATGCAGAAAAAGACCCTGGGGTAAATTTTCGCTGGAGTTACACTTTAAGTAGGGAGTATCTGTACTTTAGGCTACTTGAGTTTTTATTTTTATTACTTTTACTTCACTACATTTTCATTAACAGCAGTAAGTAGAAAGTAGGCTAACATAATGTGCAAATGAAAACGTCACAGTTAGATATTTGCAACCACAAGATTGAGCAATGAATGCAGATATGTGACAGAGTTAGCAAATATAGCTAATACATAGCACATCAAGGCCTATGTAGGCTGTTGTGTAAGGAGCTGGATTAAATTAAAATTCGAAAACGCATGGGACTCATGAGCTGTAGCACTATCCTATTGCGTGCAGAGGGCACTGCCAATTGTGAGTTCCCAGATCCTACATCTTAATGGGGCTCTGGCTCGTCAGGCTATCATTATAAGCCTATAAAAGGAAGTGAAAATGAATTGGCAGCCATGCCTTTGCTCAGGCTTCAAAGACATTGTGTATGAAGTGTATGGCACAAAGTTAAGATGCTGCAGGAACTTAATAGCCAATCCAAAATTCTGACAGATTTATTTTCCATTAGAAGCATAGCAAAGGGAGGGGGTGGTCACCCCACTTGGCCTCAAAAGCTTTTACTACTTTGTACTTCTACTTTGAGTATGTAGCAGGATAGGTCTCCGCCCCTTTTTCGTCTTAATTGTTGACTAGCTGAAGACCATCTTGCTAATTACCAGTTGGCACCTGCCACCTTATATCTAGGCAGCTGACTGCATGTCTCCCGATTCTCCACCTGTTGCGGAGAACCTACTTTGTGGTAGTGGAGCAGCAGGCTGTTTGGGCTGGTGCTGTCCTGTTGGGTGTTTGAGGAACAATTCTGAGTATGTTTGTCTCGTGGTTCAGCCGTGAGTCATTTGCTCTGATTCGAGCCTTTGCTTAAGGCAGCCTCGTATCCAATTCAGAACTGTGGCCCCTCCTCCACACGCAGGAGACCACGGTACTTCAGCGAACCCGGAACTTGTGGTTGACCATCTTCAAGCTTGCTGCTCCCACGTCACCTGATTCTGTCGCCCTGTCTTCTACTGCTGATTATGTTTTATGTTTGCACTGTGTTTGTCCTCTTCTTGAGTGTTTGTGAGTGAATGCAACCCCCTCTCTGTGCATACGTGCAGGTCGTGACTGTCAGGTCCCAGGGACTAGATGTCCTCATTTGCACCTTTTTTTTTGTTATTTTCGGAAATTTCCAGATTTTCTCGGCTCATGTGTTTGAGTGACCTGTGAGTGTTAATGAATCAGAGTATTTAAGGAGTATGTGTTTGTTAGTGCCTTTGCTGAGTTCTTCTGTGTGCCACCTGTATCGTAAGTGTACTCCTGTTTTGAATACTCGTGAAAAAGACTTTTGGTTATCAATTTCTCCCTCTTTGAGGTGTTTTTTTTACTTAAAATTTTTGAATTCGAGACCCGGGTTCGAATCCCCGTGCGGGCCTGACTCGTGATAGAAGAATTCAGCCAACAAAGATGGACCAAGCAGAGAATATTCCTCTTCCTGACATGGAATCCACCATTCACCATTTGATGGCTGCAGTTCATAGACAGGAGGCTACCATGCAGCAACAGGAACAGGCATTGAACCATCATTGAATGCTCAGAGATGGACCGACATGGAACAATGCTAAGGGAGATTCTGCAAACCCTCCACAATCGATCTCCAGCTCCCCCGCCTGATCCTGCTCCTCTAGTCCCTTCACCCCTCCAGCACCCAGCCATGAGCCAAGACTGCCTACTCTAGAGAGGTATAGTGGAGACCCTGAAGAGTGTCGTGGCTTTCTGACTCCGTGTCGACTTACCTTTGATCTACAACCGGCCGCTTCCCCCTCAGACCACCGCTCCTAGATCTGCGCCAGGACAACCGGTCTGCAGCAGACTACGCTATCCAGCTCCGGACTCTGGCAGCTGAGAGTGGCTGGGGAGAACAGGCTCTGCAGGCAACCTTCTACCATGGCCTGGCAGACCGTATTGAGGATGAACTGGCATCGTGGGAAGAGGTGGAGGATCTGGAGTCACTGATCTCTCGAGTTATCTGTCTGGACAACCGTCTCCAGGAGCGATCCCGAGTCCCAAGAGGGCCCTTCTCAGAACCACTATCCTGTGCCAGCCGGGCTCCTCAGCTCTCTGAAGAGGTTCCGGAGCCAATGCAGCTCAGTGGAACAAGACTATCCCAGGCTGAACGTGACCGAAGGATGAGTAACAACTGTTGCCTGTATTGTGGGAAACCTGGGCATTTCCGCAATGCCTGCCCAGAGTTGGTGGGAAAAGCCAAACCCCGTCCAGCCGAAGGGGGTCTGTGACGGGGGTAACTTTGTCTCCTGAGTATCCGGGCTCAGCCATGGGAATCCTTTCCCGAGTGCCCCCTGAGTACCACAACTTGAGTGAGGTCTTTAGTAAGAAAAGAGCAACTACCCTTCCACCCCACAGACCTGTTGCCTGGTACCTGCCCCCCTAGGGGTCGCATTTCTCTCTGTCAGCTCCAGAACGAGTGGACCAGTATATCAAGGAGGCGCTGGCTTCTGGCTTCATCCGACCTTCGTGCTCTCCAGCGGGGGCGGGCTTCTTCTTCGTTGGCAAGAAGGACGGAGGTCTTCGGCCATGCATTGATTATCGTGGACTCAATAAGATAAATATAAGGAATTGCTATCCACTCCCCCTCATTGCTTCAGCCTTTGAGTTGCTCCATGGAGCCACTGTCTTTACCAAGCTAGATCTTCGCAATGCTTATCACCTTGTGCGTATTCATGAGGGGGACGAATGGAAGACGGCATTCATCACTCCTACAGGCCATTATGAATACCAGGTCATGCCTTTTGGACTCCAGCTGTGTTCCAAGTTCTGATCAATGACGTCCTACGGGACATGTTGAATAAGTTTGTCTTTGTTTACCTTGACGACATCTTAATCTTCTCTAAGGATCTCCGTCAACATGTCCAGCACGTCCATCTTGTCCTGAGTTGTCTGCTAAAGAACCACCTCTTCGTCAAACCTGAGAAATGTGAGTTCCATGTTTTTGAGGTGTCCTTCCTGGGCTTCATCATTTCTGAAGGGAAGATTCAGATGGATCCAAAGAAGGTGCAAGCTGTCGGGGACTGGTCTGTTCCTAGGTCAATTAAGGAAACGCAGAGTTTCTTGGGGTTCGCCAACAAAAAGTAATTTGTTCCTTCTGCTGTGTCTATCCTGAACCAAGGCATACTAAAATAACCCCCCCTTACTCATGCACCACCCAGTCAGGGTGATGATGAGAAGGATCAGTAACGAGAACTGCACTAGTATTTATTAATTTATATTTTTTAACTATTTATGTAACTACAATTTAACTTATATTGTCTGTTGCTGTGTGTTTTTATGTCGCCAGAGTGCCAAAGATAAATTTCCAGTGTATGTACATTCAGTGGACAATAAAGTTTTTATCTATCTATCTATCTATCTAACTTCTATCGGAAGCTCCATTGCTGCTCCCATCACTGCTTTAACTCGGAAGAGCAATACCCCTTTTTCCTGGTCTACTGAGGCTGACAGAGCCTTCAAGATCCTGAAGCGTCGTTTCACCACTGCACCCATCCTTTGCCAGCCCGACCCTGCCCGCCCATTTGTTGTCGAGGTAGATGCCTCAGATGTAGGAGTGGGGGCGGTGTTGTTCCAGAAGGCCGCTGATGGGAGACTTCATCCGTGTGCTTTTTTCTCCCGAAAACTGACTGCCACAGAGAGGAATTCTGACATTGGGAACTGGGAGCTCTTGGCCGTGAAGCTGGCTTTAGAAGAGTGACGACATTGGTTGGAAGGCGCCTCACACCCTTTTCTGGTGTGGACTGATCATAAGAACTTGGAATATATCCAACAGGCCAAGCGTCTGAATCCACGCAAGGCTCGGTGGGCCCTCTTTTTTAACCGCTTTGACTTCACCCTTTCCTACTGGGCAGCCGTGGCCCACTGGTTAGCACTCTGGACTTGTAACCGGAGGGTTGCCGGTTCGAGCCCCGACCAGTGGGCCGCGTGATAGTGACATTCAAGCTGACCAGGTGGCAAGCTGATTCCCAGGTGGTGGTTTCCCTTCACTGTCCTTTGTAATTGCTGTGTATCAAGTGTGTGTGTGTGTTCACCTTTGGTGTGCTGTGCCTGGATCCTACCCCTTGTTAGCATCTTGCTAGCCCTGGTGAGCCCACTCCCCTGTCCCTGTGTGCAGTAATAGTAGGCCTATAGGGCCTTGTGCAATGTTTGGGTGCAACCTGCTTGTATGTGTGTATCTTGTATATGATTAGTCTCTTGTGGCTGCATTCCTGTTTGTATTGTCTCTGTGCAGTCCACAATGGACCGGTTATTGTCATGTGTCAAATTGTTATTTTTATAGAACCATGTCTCCAGTCTCAGTGTTACGAACCTGTGTGCGCAAAAGGGTCTAAACTGACCAAAAGGTTTCTAAATTAGTTCCTGGGAGGGCCTACTATTAACATCCGAACATCTATCTCCGCCCTGCTACAAGTACTTAAGTATGTTTTATAATGGGTTACTGGCCATAAGTACTGTAAATAATAGATACTTAAGATTTTTAAGAGGTATTCTGACTAAGGTATTCAGAACAAGTATTTATTTTAGCATTATTTCAGATACAGGGCTCTCAAGTGTCACGCATTGAGCGTGACAGTCACTCATTTCAGTCTTTTGTCACGCTCTCCCGCCACACATTGTATTTCTCACGCAGAAAAACAATTTATATATTTAATATGCTGCGCGGCTTTCAAAATGTCTCTGGCCGCTCTCACTATGGAACCGGCAAGAATCAAAGCTGCCCCTGGAGTTGAGCCTGCCACTTTTCAGCCAATCAAAAATAACGAGAGGGGCTACACAATAGCCAATCAGAAAATAACTGTATTGTATCTGGGTAAGATTTAACGCAACAACCAATGAAAAACGCGTATCCTGGAATTGTTGAACGTGAATTATTGAACGTGAACCTTCTTCCAAGTTTCGTTCACCTTGGAGCTTCGAGCATCAGTTCATGGTTTCAGCACAGAGTAAGTCATCTTTTAATGTTACAACAAATCCACAACTTGTTTGACACAAACAATGACAACGTGACTGCTGCTATAGAGAATGTTTCCCAGATAATTAGCATCAGTTGTTCATGACTGTCTGTAACAGTCTCAGTTTCACAGCCTGTTCATTGACAACACTTGCTCAGAACAAGTAGCCTATGCCTAGTCATACTTTCGTTCACACGATGACTGACATATTGTCACATTCTAAACATCTCTCTCTCCAAATAGGCTTAATCATTTTATTAGCACTAAACAAATTAAAGTGTATTGCATAGCCTATTGTTATAGGTCACTTTTAAAATCACGTCATATTATATATAATTATATCCTGGCCATGGATGCATTAATCATTGCATCTGTATTCAAAAATGTTGGGTAAAAAGCAATTAAGCATCCCCTCATTCACCCTGAGAGGAAAGCCCCCTAAAAGGTCCAGGTTAGTGGATGATCAGAGGTGGTGAAAAGGCCCATTATTGAGTTGTCAGTGCCATGTGTCAAATCATTTCTTTTGCAAATCTGAGCAATTATAAATTATACTTTTGCCCCATTTTGACTTAGGAGGGCATTGCTCCTACATACTTTAGCCAATAATCAAACGTCTGCTCTCTTTTGGAAAGCTGAGACACTGTTGGAAAACTATTAGAATAACTGTGTGATGTACTGTCACAAAGTTACAAAGGCTAGATTATTCTTTTATTTTTCTACCGGATAACAAGCATCTTTGAACTGACCACATTTCAGCCCTCTAGGTCTTGACTTGATATGACTTGAGTCCTAGCATTAGGTCTTGTCATGCTGTGTGCAAAAGTAGATCAATATAGAATGACAACATGAGTACTTTAAACCATTATTTGCCAAGGTATGCTCATGCATTTGGTAAAATGCCCTATGAAAACTCCCCATGGGACTTTGGGTTATCCAAAATGCATACTGGCAATCAAATGCTTACTGCATATGAACCCCACATAAGCATAATCTTGGCCTCAAATGAAAGGTAATACTCTGAAGTTTCATGCTTGCATTTGGATTGTAGGCTACTTCAGGTTCTGATATGACTACACTAAATATGGAATAATTACAAAAAATACAAATCAACGCACAATGCACAACTAATATTGGATCAACTGGTAACTGACCTGGGGCTGGTGTATGCTAGCTGGTGATGCTAGTTGCGCGTGTAAATCCTCACACCCCTAACCTTAACCCTTAAAGGATTACCGTTGAGAATGTTGAGAAATGAACGTTCTAAAGAATATCTGGGTTCATTGAATTCAACATAGAATTTTAGAACCTTCAATTGTTGCGGAACTTAGAATGTTCAAAAACCTACACCTTTAAGGGTTAAGAACGCTTCTAACCGCTGAGTTGGAAGCCTGTGCTTTTAGCTCAGTGGTTAGAGCGCTCAACTCCCATGCCAGTGTGTGTTGACGTGGTGGGGGTGGGGGGTGGGTGATTGTCGACGGGGAATGTCACTCTTGCCTGTCCTCAAAACTTGAGAGCCCTGCAGATACACAGGAGAGATATTTCATTCCTTGCGCTATAGGCAGGGGATTTTACCACAATGCAAATATATGAATTTTACAATCAGTAACACAGCAGTAGGCCTAATGAATATGCTTATGTGCACAGCGCAAAGCGTATTCTTATCATGACACAAAGTGTATTCCTATCTTACTCTCAAATTTTTCGCCATGCACTTCTCTTTTATTGAACAATGCCCAGGTGTGTGGCAATTAAGGCCCTAAGGTGTGGTCTAGCGCATTATCTTAAAATTGCTTTCTTACACCGTCTAAAAAGCATTACGCCTCTGACCAAGAAAAACCTGGTCTAGCAAAAGGCGCATATGAAACACAGCTGAAGATGCACTGTCACGAGATGTAAGCAGCAACTCCTCTGCAGGATAAATATCCTTAGATTTTCTTATTCAGTCATTCAAACATTATTGTAAGTGTTGCTTAGCCTAGAAATCTAGACGCACCCTAGCGGCGGCAAATTAATTTGCTCAGCCTGTACGTCTAGTATCAAACCATAGGGATTTCTATTGGCTGACGCCGTGGACTTCATCCAGTCACACCGCTCTATTTTGTTAGAGAGTCTTAAGGCGGGCTTAACAGGATAACGACAGTCCTCCGACTGTGTGAACAACAAGGAAGGTGGCTATGGCGAACGAAGAGCGGTTGTTTGAATCGGCGTTGTCGTCAACTTTGGAGGAGTTGGACTTGTGCTTTTCTTTGAAAGTTGAGCAACACAATGCACTTAAGTCGTTACTTTCGAAGAAGGATGTATTTGCCGTTTTGCCGACCGGATACGGATATGGTCGTAGCGCTGGCCTATTGCATGCCTAGGCAGTTTGAAAGACAATTCTCTGCCCGCCCCTTGGATTAAGCGAGGTGAATGGTTCGATTCCAGACTATACATTTCAATGATATAGGATGGCCCGCCAGGCTAAGTGTTGCTTTTTTCAGGCTGTTTTCGATGGTAACCTATTGTCAGTCAATAGTGAAAGTAATTAACTGTTATAAGAAAAAAATAGAGATTTCTAGGCTACCCAAAAGAATAGAAAAATAGAGATTTCTAGGCTACCCAAAACCCATTCTACGGTCGTTGGTGTTTCACACCTCACCTGGTGCCAAACCGTCTGACCTGCCATCAGAGCATCATAACTTTATCTTGGTTGGAGAAATGATACCACTCATACAATTCGGCAGGATTCATTTCTTACACTGTGTATAACTGTTTTGTCATTGACTATGGTACCACGGTAGGGTGACCAGACGTCCCCGGTTTCTGGGGACAGTCCCCAATTTCGGTGACCTGTCCCCGGCTGGAGCTATCCCCAGAAAAGTCCCCGGTTTTCACTGTAACTGACAGACCCGAAATTGGAATAAAAGAAAGAACGAAAACACTGACCAAACGTACAGTTGCGCACCCTTCACGCACAGGCTCAAGCCAGTCAAAGCAAGCGCTCAGCTCAGACCTCCAAGATGTTCTAGAATGCCCATATTTCTGGTAGGCTATTTCGATTGGTGGAATAGCAGCGCGGTAGAATCTTTGAAATGAAACCACTTGTGTGGGGGAATTATTAAACTATTCATCACGAACGTGCCAGATGCTCAAGTCCAGGTTAAACTAAAATTGCGGAGAACCCGTCACACAGATAGCATATCATACGCATATATCACGTGAACGGCCGGAATCTAAGCTTTCCAATGATATTAGTGCCAAATTGCTGTGATAAATGGTTCGCAAGAAAATTAACAATGAACTTATGTGACAACTAGCATCGGTAGGCCAATTGCAACAAGTTTCATGGTCTACAACTTTGGGCCAAAATTATAATGTAGGCCTATTCTCATGTAAACGATTTTTTGTAAATTGTTTAGCCAGAGTAGGCCTATCCCACCATAATGGTTCTCATATTGCCAGATTCCAGACAATCACCTAGAAATATGAATATAGCCTACATTTCTACTGGCATGCTTCCTAGTGACATTAAGACAAAAATATAAAGAAAAAAAGCATGAGACGTGAGTTATTTTTTTGTTGATATAAGACTGACAACACATAGGCCCTATTAGGCTACATAAGACAAATATTATTACATCATACATTCTCAGATATGGGTAAAGCACAGACTGTCTTGAAAAAAAGACAGGCATTACAATGACCAAGATAACTAGCTAGATTAACTGTCTGAACAGCACTGACACTATGATATAATTTCATGGAGTGCTGAAATGTAGACAATACTATTTTGGACCATTTCTGAACTGTGAACCTGTGAAGAAAATATGCTTTGTGGATGGGCAATATCATAACTTATAGCAAAATTATAACTATTCCAACTGTGTGTGCATGGTTAAAATTCTGAAGTGGAAGTTTAGGCTAGCCTACAACACAAATATTTCCATCCATAGATAAGAATAATGAAGTCTAATTTCTTTTCTTTTCTTGAATTTCTTTTCAAAGTGCACCAGATTGATGCATTTAAACGTTAAAATATACCAAATGTTCTTACAGGGGAGCATGCCCCCGAACTCTACTAGGGGGCTTGTGGAGATCTAGTCTAGTGATGCCCCTGGGACAGTGTCCCCGTTTTAAGTTTACAATGATTAAAACATTACACGTTTTACGCTTCTCAACTGAAAATGTCCCCAGATTTTGTCTCAGAAATCTGGTCACCTTATACCACGGTGAAGTCAATAGTGAAGTTAAATAAGACGAGTGCATATGTGTGTAGGCTATACTCTGCTAGGTTTTAGTAAAGCATGGTTTAGTGGAATAACTGTTCCATACGGTCTCGCGTGCAAGCAGATTCCTTCAAATGCGCCGCTGACTATCAAAATACCGATGCGCTGTTTGAAGTTGTGCTGCTTGCTGTTAAAGGGAATGGCAGATGTCATTCTCATTGTTTTAAAGGATGTTACGCCCAAAACACACCCATGACTGATAGAAACATAAGAGCCGCTTTTTTGCACCAGGTGCCAGACGTTTGATAACAAAACCACCCCGAATGTGGTCTGGACAAACCCCTAAATGTATTTAAGCTATTCACCAGTGACCATGTGTTTTAGATCAGCAAGATAGAGCCCTCAGTCCACAAAGTATGACCATTAAAGGTTTGTACAGCATGCCTGTTGACCATTAAAGGTTTGAACAGCATGCCTATTGATTTTGTATTAAAAGGGTTTTTGAGGGTATAGTACATCAGACTTCAAATATTGGCACAACATTAATGAAATATTGTATGTAAAGAAAAACATATTCATTGACACCAAATAGGTACAAACGTTTATAATAAAAAGTTGGTTTTGTTGAAGTTGATGTTTGTCTTCCATCCTTGGGAGTTTGGGCTTGCTATGAATAATACTTTTCATGATATTAATGCCCAACTATGGCTAGACAAGGTTTGGACAAAACAACATGAGAGGTGGGGAAACAACAACCTTATCTGATTTGGGATATATTCCACTCAATCTACTTGACACTGTAATATATCCAATGATGATGTACAGTACTATAATAATTTCTCCATTGTTCCCAAGTTCAGCTGTTCAAGTAAATGTTCTCAGGACTGTCACCCATCATGTCATTTATGTATATATCTTCAGAGTCTTCTTCCTGGAACACAATGCCGTATAACATAAGATACTGTTGAATCAGTGTTGTTGTTAAACACAATGGCGTATAACATAAGATACTGTTGAATCAGTGTTGTTGTTGCTAGGAAGACCCCAGTTTCTTAGTTGTGTACAGTGTGTTTGTGTAGGCATCCCCTTAAGGTCACATGTCTTCAATTGTTTCTGTGTGTGTGTGTGTGTGTGTGTGTGTGTGTGTGTGTGTGTGTGTGTCTGTCTGTCTGTCTGTGTTTGTGTGTGCACTGCTGCTCATGCATACAGTATGTGTTTGCATGGGACATGAGGATTGTGAGTCCAAACAAAAGATCTTCAACGTAACTGTGAAGCAATACCTGTGACACCTTTGGGGTTTGAGGAGAAGGGTCATTATCAGTGTGTGTGTGTGTGTGTGTATACCTGTGACACCTTTGGGGTTTGAAGAGAAGGGTCATTATCAATGTGTGTATACCTGTGACACCTTTGGGGTTTGAGGAGAAGGGTCATTATCAATGTGTGTGTGTTTATACCTGTGACACCTTTGGGGTTTGAAGAGAAGGGTCATTATCAATTTGTGTGTGTGTGTATGTATGTGTGTGTGTGTATACCTGTGACACCTTTGGGGTTTGAAGAGAAGGGTTATTATCAATGTGTGTGTGTGTATGTGTATACCTGTGACACCTTTGGGGTTTGAAGAGAAGGGTCATTATCAATGTGTGTATACCTGTGACACCTTTGGGGTTTGAGGAGAAGTGTCATTATCAATGTGTGTGTGTATGTGTGTGTGTGTGTATACCTGTGACACCTTTGGGGTTTGAAGAGAAGGGTCATTATCAATTTTGTGTGTGTGTATGTGTGTGTGTGTGTATACCTGTGACACCTTTGGGGTTTGAAGAGAAGGGTCATTATCAGTGTGTGTGTGTATGTGTGTGTGTGTGTATACCTGTGACACCTTTGGGGTTTGAAGAGAAGGGTCATTATCATAGATGGTGTCCATTTCCATTCTACAAACATTGTTATCCATTTTGCTGTTGTTACACAGTTTGGCCTCAGGCTTCAGGGCCCTAGTCCTTCTGGCTTTAACTTGCTCTTCCTTCGGTCTACAGAGGTACATAGAGCAGCATTTACTCATCAGGGGCTGTATTCACAAAGCCTTTTATCTTACCACTAGGAGTACTCCTAAATCACACTAAAAGATTTTAGAACTCCTAAACTAAGAGTGAGTCTTCGTTGCTATGGATGATGTCATTACTCATGCACAAGCTTGACTGAAGTGACCACCTTGATTGGCTGATGATTGTAACGCGGGAATGATTCCAAACACCTCCCCTATGATGATGAGTGACAGGTCTGAGAATGTGTGCACTACACAAGTAGTGCGAAGGATGGAAGATGATTAATAACTGAATAAAAAGGCCTAGCCTAAATGAATAAAGAGTAAGGCAAAACAAATAGCCTAGTAGCCTAGTGAAACATAGGCCTACGAATTGATGCAGTAGGCTAGGCTATCTTTGCAACATTATTAAATTAATCTGTCACCATATGCCTACGTTTGCAAAGAGAACATTTTAATTTGATTCACACTGAAACGTTACATTTAATTTACATGTTGACAATGAGTAGTTTTGGTTGTTGTTGGTTGCGTTATTGCATCCCTTTTAAGCCTACAATGCGAAATTGTTCCCTCACGATTGGAAGCTCCTGTAGCCACATAGGCCTACGCATTTTAAAACATCGCAGCGTGAAATGCCACAAAAAGCTGTTTGTGAATAGGTCTTAGTGAGTTAGGAGTCCTCTCGACTTCTTTTAAGCTGTCCCAGACTTAAGTGCTACATTTAGGTCTAAAATGCTTCGTGAATTACTTTTAGTAAAAAAAATTAGGAGTCCTAAAGTTAGGACTGACACGTCCATTATTTTTAGGAGTTGCTCCTAAATTCGCCACTTAGGAGCTACTTTTAGCCTTAAAATTCTTTGTGAATATGGCCCCAGGTAAACCCAGATAGCAAGGTGACATTGATATGATGTTGATTTTCCATCCAAATCATCATTTTGGTTGAGATTGAAATCTCAATGGTAAATAGATATTGAATCAGCATTACAATCCTGACAAAAACCCGACAGTGCATGAATATCGATAAGAGAGATATCGAAACAACATTGGTTTATAGTTTATGTTGCCATAATCGATAGAGCATCGATACATAGTTCACTAAAAGATATTGAAAAGTCATGGATTTGTGGTTGACTGGGAAATCTTGACGTGGTGATTGAAAAGTAGTGGATTTATAGTTGACTGTGCGACGACGTTTGAACTGTCCAGCAGGAGATCATTTTCAGCAACAGTTCAGTCAGACCAACCGGGTGTTCAGCTCTCTGTCAAGTTCACTCCTCCTTAATGGTAAGCAAGCATTTATTTATCAAACGATAATGTTTTATTGTAAAAGTGTACTACATTAAATTCGGTCATGTTTACAGTCTATGTACATCGTCTGACTTACAAACTCATTCAAATGCTAGGCTAGCTAAATTCACTTGCTGTTGTCAAATTAATGTTTAGGCTAACTTACGTTATGGCAGTTCATCATAATGTTAGGTTAACGTTACTCGGCAGTCTGATTTATAATTAGGTCCAACCTTTGTTGTCAGTAAGTTACAGTTTATTATACTCATGATAATAAAATATGAAGTAGTGTTAGGCCTACCTGTAACGTTAGCTTCTAGGCTACTGTCAAAATTATAGGCTGAAGATGTGCTGCTGGTTAACGTGGAGATTTAGCTAACATTTATGTAACTCCTGGTGATCATATTTTTGTGAGTTTAATAGGCTAACTTTAGCAATACTGATATAAGTTAACTTTAAGTCATATCTGACTAGACTGCTATCATTAACCGTTCATTGGGCAGCAAAATTGTTCGGACGAACAGAGCTGCCCGAATGGCTGGTGCTGCTAGCAAATACGACATGTTCAATGAGCTCACCCAGCTTGTGAAACTGAATTATTCTAACACTATCTTCAGCCTGGCATTTTGACAGCAAACTCAACAAACATATAGAATATATATTCTATGATTATTCTAAAGTTTCAATTATAAGTAGCCTTCAGTTTCAGTTGAACATATTTATCTAACACTGTCTATCTCTTTTTCTTCTGTTTCTGTTAGGTGCCACTTCACTCTGCTACTGGATGGTGGAGGGCCAACTGCGAACGGGTGGTCTATGAATGCTATACTGAATGGATGGCAGGAAAGCACAACACACGTGAATTTCTAAATGAAGAAGAGTTAATAAATGCACTTGATTTTCAAACTGATAAGTTGTCAATGATTATTTATGCACGATTGTGTAGCCTAAACCAGCCATACTAGCAGACCTCTCAAGTCTCACGCATTGAGCGTGAGACACACACATTTCAATGACTTCATACGCTCACACGCCACACATGGCATTTCTCAGTCAGAGAACTTGCCCGCACAGAAATTTCTAAGGGCAATATTTTACAAACGTGTCACACAACGTTGCTGTCTGTGCGCTCATTCAGCTCAGAGAGCTACTGTTCAGTCACTAACCTATCGGCCAACCAATCAGGAAATAGTTTTGTTTTGATGTGGGTCCGCAACGTGGAGACTGCTGGTCCGCGGAGTCTTGGAGTGAAATTAAGCCCGGTGCTTCGTCTGATAATTTGTTGCGCAGTTGATCAAGATACCGCGGACCGACAAAAAAGAAAACAAACGCTTCTGCTATCGATGTCATTAAACATGGAGCCATATAATAAAGTGGTGGTATGAGCGTTCATTCAATGCAGGCGTCTGCGCGAGAGAAACTGAAACTAATCAATAACGTTGGTATCAAAGCTCCGCTTCAACCTGTTGAATGCTATTAATTGTTTAACGACACTTAATAGAACAACGTTGATTTTTGGAACTTCCATAGAAACAGAGCAGACTGTATAATACACTGTATAGCACTGAGTATTGTATAAAATTCAAAGTTTCTACATCCATCATGAAGGCCTTCTACACTTCAGCGGTTGACAGTGTTCTAACTGGTAGCATCATCACCTGGTATGGGAACTCCACAGTTAGAGATTGTAGTACTCTGCAGAGAGTAGTGCGCTCAGCTGAACGTACTATAAGAACTCAACTCCCTGCTCTACAAGATATCTATTCCAGAAGAGTACTCCTAAGAGCCCAAAAGATTCTGAAGGACTCTTCTCATCCTAACAATGGATTATTCCTACCGCTGAAATCAAGAAGACGTGCTCACGACGCCGGTTTTTGTGAAACCGGTGAGGTTTTGTTAACGGTTACGCCTTGCATGTACACGACGCCGGCAGTTTAGGAGACTGAAACCGATAGCTTTTTAAACCGGCTTCCAAAGTGGGAACTTTTGAAACCGCCGGCTAACTTTCGCCATGTAGACGCCTGTAGGTGCGAAGCCGGCAACTTTATGACGACATAGCCCACCTCTCAACTCAGCCACGGCACTCGACCTGACATGTTGCTTGTCAAAACAAACCAAACCATTTATTTATCATATTAAAATGTTTTTCTTTCCCCTGTCATGATTTATGTGCACAATGTAGCCTATCAGCTTTTAGTGGCTAAGTTAGAAGCACACGTTAGCTTAACTTAGTTAAACATTAGCTTACTGCATGTTAGTGTTTTCTCCAGTGGTGCTCAGACCTAATGCAATGCGTAGGCAAAGCATTTGAAATTTCAGATAGCAGTCACATACCTTGAAAATTAACTTTATTAGTTTAACAGTTGAATTGAAAACCGAATTGTCTGTAGTCTCCTTATTTCATGCGACTGCTTAACCAGAGCACTTATTAGACATTCTCTGGCTTAACAAACTGTTTCAACAACGTTTTCTTCTACGTGATTCACGCGAATTTATAGTGAAGCTTCTGCACAGCGGCGCCATCGACTGGTCTGGCATATGCACTACAGCACATTTAGCCGGTTACACCTCTGTGTGTACACGCGAGGTGTAAACGGTTCAAAGTCTCACTCCTTGCAAACTTCAAAACTTGAGAGCCCTGCATACTAGGCCTAGTCAAATTTATCCTGGCTGTATATAAAGCAGGATGTGAATTTCCCAATATTTTTCCAAATTAAAAGTGGTTTACTGAGGTTTAATATCAATTGAAATACCACTGAAATTGCATTTATTCTTTAGTTTGGTTGTAATTTCAACGTTGTTTCAATATTCATTTTAATTGAACATTGCTTCAATATTAATAGAGGGTGGAAAATGTTATAGGATCAATGTTGAAGTGCGACGTTGACTCAATGATTTTAACGTTGACAAAATAATGTTGATTTAACATAGATTCAATGAGTAATTGCTATCTGGGAATAGTGTAATAGTTTAATAAGTTTACTCCTCTGACATTGTCTGCAAGTGATTTTCCATTTGGCAAATGTATAGGCCACTACGAGACAAAATCACTTAATTACATGGTAAAGATGACACTTAATATGTATCTTTTAAAGGCAATATGGACATACTGTTCTAGATATCAGAAAATTAGGATATGAATTCATAATCCATGATTTCCCTCACCTCTGCCTGTTGATTTTAGGTGAGGTAGCTCCATCTGAGCTTTTGGATTTCCTGAAATGTTTGTCAGACAGAACAGTATCCACAGTTATATTGGAATTACAGCTGAGACATCTTGCACTTTACCGCAGCGGTTACACTTTACTTGACAGTGTCGACATAAGAGTGACATGACACTGTCATGAACGTGTCATAAACGTTTATGACATAACGCTTCTGTTATTAAGGGACATTCGTTTTTTGTCATAACAAGTTAGGGTTAGGATTAGGGTGAGGTTTAGGGTTAGGTTTAGAGTTAGGGTTGGGTTATAGGATTAGGGTTAGAGTTAGGTTTCATGTGTCATGACAGTGTCATGTGTTCATGACAGTGTCATGTCACTCTTAATGTCGATACTGTCAAGTAAAGTGTTACCAAAGCAGTTTAGCAGAATATGCCTCCCAATCCAAACAAGTATTGTAAAGAATACAGTGTGCATAGTCTGTAAATTAGGGGGGAAACATTCAAAGACCTGGTTGCATGAATTTTACTAAAACTGAATTAGTGGCCTGTATTGTAAACTACATTGATATACACCGTTTTTATACTTTGCTAATGATTGGTTGTGTTCCTTATAAATCAAATTACGAAAATGGTCAATATTGGAATGTTCTCCACATTGAAGAAATAAAATTATCATTTAGCAGACTACAATGATCAAAATTCCTAAAGGCAGTAGAATATTGATAACCAAGCTATAATACCACTAGTAGTTATATTTATGTACAAGACACAACATGTCTAACACGTTGTCTTAACATAATTCTAAACAATACCTTTTTGTTGTGTACCGGCAGAAACAGATCAGTCCACACAAACCAAAAAATCCAAACGCACAAGCCAAAATAATCCATGGAAAGGATACTGGCAGTGGCAGGGAGACTATTGGGCAAGATAAGAAAGAAAGATAGAGAAACACAGAGGGAGGAGGTGAAGTTAAGCTGTTGTCGAGTTTTCTCATTTTAACATCTAGTTTGTCCAATTTTCTTCCCTGATCAGAAAACACTGCATACTCTTTCCATCCTGCACGGCCATCTGCTGTTTCACAGTTCTGTAGGAGTTCTTTGCCACACACACAGCAGGCCCATGCTCGGCTAGTCTCCCCTCCAGTACGACTTCTGATGACGTCAAGTCGCCTGTCGTGGTGACAGCAGGGATCACGGATGCTGAGATGTTAGAGCTCCCATTGAACATCCATGTCACCGTGGCGACAGGGTTTGCCTCCACCTGACACAAGCATCTCAACATCCTTCCTGTGTCTGAGCACGAGGACTCTGGCACCATGATGGAGACAACTGTGACAGGAGACGTACAAAAGAGAATGTCTATTTTCCAGCCATCTACATTTGAACAGACTAATGTGTGGTTTTCTGCTTTCTTTATAGTGCAAGAGCCCAAATGTAGAGGGCTATTGCCAGAATCAAATCCAGATGTATCACACATACATGGTTTATGTATTGGAAATAAGTACTGGTACTCACTCCATACTAGTAATAGTATCAAGACCAACAATGAAATCATTATTCTAAAAGACAAATGCTTACAAGCGACATCTACGGATGTTTTAGTGGACTGTCCAGCCCCAATGGCGTTGTGAGCGATGCAGGCAGCAGAGAAGTCCCTCTGAACATCCGTGATGGTTATAGTTTCCCTGCTTGAGTTCAGCTGGAAGTGACGGCTCCCATTTGTGATTAGCCACTCATACCGCTCAGGCTCTGGGTTGCTCATGCTGTTACACGTCAGGTTGATGTTACCATGCTCTGCAATGATGGGACTCTCAGTGCTGGTCTTCACATCAATAGGCGCAACTGTCAATCACAATCACAAAAATCACATAGACAATGTTAAGGAGGGATATGCTGCACCAGCTAATTCATTTAGCATTGTGGTTAAACAGTTCTCATAAGCAGCAGCACAGTCACTTTCTTGTCTTACACTGCTTATGTAACAAAATCTTACCAAGTGTTATTAATCCACTAATCCACTAGCCACTTTTACCACTGTCTTTCTGCCTCATTGTTTTGCGTGCTATATTAGCACATTAGCACATATACATAACCCCTCCCTCCATGCCACAGCCGAACTGTGGCCACACTTATACCTTTTCTTAAAATAGTTAAATATATAGATATATAGACTTTACTTTACTTTATTTCTGCATTGTTGCACTTACTCATTTGCACCATCACCATTGCACTATCACCATGACACTCATTCACACAGAGCCCTTACCTTACCTTACTATGCACAGAGAATCACAGGCTCAATCCCTGTCTCAGTCATTGCAAGCGCCTCTGATTGATTAATCACCACTATGTGGATACTATTTTTTAGATTTGATTTAGATTAAGTGTTAGTATATATATAGTGTATTTAGTATATTTAGCATATTCTTTATCTTCTACTGTCCTTATTGCTTAGTTGTGTTTTTATATTATATACTTCAATTACTCTTTCTGCTGTTAAGAATGTGTTTGTGTTGTCTGTATGCTGATGAGACCTTGAATTTCCCCAGAGGATCAATAAAGTATCTATCTATCTATCTATCTATCTATCTATCTAATCGTATGTCAAAACATTTAGTTGGTATTGTTTTCGGTATAAAGAGACTTACCTAGAGCTTTCTCCAGTGCGTTGAGCAGATTTGTCTTGATAAAACTCCTTAAATTAAGTCAAAATTATCCTTTGCGAGAGTGCTAGGTAAGTCTCTTCATACTAAACACCAAATAGATTTTTTGATCTAATATGAGATTAATTACACTTAGATTTTATATTTTGCAGTGTACTTAGTGACTTTGGTACAGTCAAGAAGCGTTTAAAAATCTCACCTTTTATACTTATAAATACAACTTATTATTAACTTACTATTTATTTATTATTTTGTGTACATATTAAGAAGTCTATTGTCAAACTCTTAAAATGAATGCAACAAACACATCTCTGTGAGCAGATAAGGATCACACATTCGTTTTAAGAGGGCATTGGGATTGGAAGTCAAGGGATTGGAAGTCAAATGTGAAAAAAAGAATTTGTCTGGAAGGTGAAGATAAGATTCTTTAGAACCCCTCATGAGGTATCAATGCCCCCAACACTTGCTGGAGAAACTGTGGCATTGTGGGGGACCATACCCACATATTCTGGGACTGCTCCGTGACACAGACAGGAAACACCTGAACACTTGCTTTCTAGGACCAAAGCTACATGTTACATGTCTTGTTAATGATTGCAAGAAAAAAATATCACTATTAATTGGATGAAGCCTAGCCCTCTACAATAGCTCAGTACAAAAAATCAAACAGGTCCATACAATGGAAAATATGACTGCTATTTTACAGTTGAAAGTACCTTTGTTTGTAAGAAGATGGGCCCCTGTTATCCTGGGCCTTGATTTAGAATACTAATCTAAACATACTGTGTGAAATGCAATTGTTTATTTGTATTTAATCAGTATACCTGTAAAACTTCAAATAATAGCTGAGTCCCAAATAGACGCCTGTCTCTTTGCAACGCCTGGCGTGGCTGCAGGTTTGGGTTAATGGCCGGTCTCCAATAGAGGCCTGGTCTGTTTTTTAGTTTCGAGTTTTATTGAATCTTCTAAACCCGTCAGATCATCTGTTTAAAGCCCAATTCACAACAAAGATTCGCAATGACACGAAACTGTTGTAGAAAGGAGTTGGGTGTGAATTTGCCGTCGCAAAGCATTCACCATGTCTAGTCACAGTTGCAAGGTTTTAGAATGTTGCATCAAGTTGCTGGTTAATAGAATGTTGCAGCTCATCTCGTCGCGAATCTTTGGTGTGATATGGGCTTAAGTGTGGTGCAGACTGCGCACGCTAACGTTATGATTACATGGCATTAAAAGACTGCGGTGGGGAAAAGCTAGAGCTCCAAATTGTACAACCTTTTTCAATATGAACTATGCCTATATGTCTGACTTCGTCATCGTTCAATTCATCCTTCACTCCATGGTTGGATGCTTTCTTGACCTACTCACATGCGATGTCCAGAGTGAGAGATTCGCTCTCTGTTGACATATCACCGGTGCGGCAGTGGACCTGTTTGCCATGTTGAGAACGTGCTGCAGTCACCGTCACGGTGGACACCTCCACCCACAGCTCTGCTGCCCTCTGAGTGGACACCCCGTGCTGCCCCTCCGGCCAGGCCTCTCCACTTTCGATGGCTGGGGAGCGGGGGGCAGGAGTGCTGGACACTGCAGCTGAGGCGGAACACAGCACCCTCCTGCACTGGGCACTCAGGCCCAGATATCACAGGGCGGCTTCTATCTGTTGTTTGAGATGAACAGGGTATTTCAGCTTTTTTAACCAGTATGATCTCTATCTTACTTAGCCAAGTACATTGTTTTATCCACACTACTTTCTGTGATCTGTGAATGAAATGTAAATAGTTATAACAAAATGCATACAAAAATGTTTAATATTTTGCCAGAAAAAAACAATGAATTCTGAGGAATTTACCTAGGTAAAAAAAAAAATTATATACTTTTTGAAAGTGTACTAAGTACAGTTTGTACTTTTTTCGTCAAATCCAAGTGTAATTAAGTGTATTGAATTATGTATTAAGTTCAACTTAATACCAACTTGACTATACTTTGAGTGTAATTAGTGTGCTAAATTGGAACAACTTTTTTCAAACTTAAGCGTTCTTAAGTACATTATACAAAAATAGATTTTATGAGCATTCGAAACACAGTCACAGTTCAATTATGTAACATCCCAAGTGTATTGGAAATGTATTTAAAAGGCATTACAGTATAACTAATAATAGTGTAGTAGTGTATTTTGAATACACTCTTATCATCCTCATTTCTATTCATTTGGCATGCTTCTGTAATATTTTAAATTAACTTCAAATGTACTTCCTGACTACAATAAGTGCCTTGAAAGTTTGCAGTTATATTAATAAAAGTATAGTCTTAAGATACTTTAAGCATTATAAAGGCATGCAATTTAAGTATAATATTAGTGTGATTTAAAATTGTACTATTAGTACTCTCCTACCTATTCTGTTACATGACAAATTACACTTTGATTAAGAGAAAAACATTTTATTGACATGAATGAAAACAAAACATAATATTCATCCATAACAAAAGTAAAACATTTTTCTGAAAGTTATGGATCTCTTGAGCATATCTTTTCAAGTTGGATGTGGTAACGCGATAAAACATGCATTTGGGCGTATGATATTATTTCACATGCATAGATTTTTCGAGTGGCTGTTTGGAGCGCTGGTCAGATTCCTCCTCGCTCGCAGCATTTTCTTCCATGCTTGGGGAGCAGTTTCCTCTGAGTGCACACGCGCAGAGAGAATTTGCGCGCACACATTTAATATCTACGTGTGAAATAATATATAATATAATACACCCAAATGCATGTTTCATCGCGCAAGTGCTTTTTGCCACTATTGTGTCGTGATACTCTACAGCCTCATTGGTAGACCATCAATTCAAAATGCAGATTTCATGAAAAACAAAAGTTGTTTACCCTCCTAGGTGAGAGAATTTGCCCTCTAAGCTTGAAATTGTTTACTGGACACCCAGCCTACAAGCCAACAACTTAACAGTCTAACATGGTTAAATTTGTAATGCATGATCATTTATTGCTTATTTGTTTGCAAAGTCTTCTGGCCCAGAAAGAAAACCATGGTGGTTACGGATCATGGCTGAGGAGGAAAGGTACAGCTGGTAGTTGTGCAGTGAGTGAACTTCCCTCCCAACACTGAGATGTGGTGGCAAAAGCTGTGGTAGCTAGCTTCCTTACTAGCACACCATCTTCCAGTCCAAGATGCATAAAGTTTTTGGTGGCAACCCGGGACTGGACAGCAGTCAAATGCATTGACCTTGGTATTAGAGAATTTGTCTCGGTTGTCTGTGAACAGAAAGAAGATTGACAACATTTTAAACATTTAAAACAATATTTTACACAGAAATCCATTGGCAATGATGAGATTAATACAGATTATCTGTACCTATTTGACATTTACTTTTTATGGGTCAAATTGGTATTGGCACCATCTGTTTGCCATCCTGGTATGGGTAGACCTGGCCAGGTAGTCTTTCCTTAACCCTTAGAACCCGATTGACGCAAAGTGCGTCAAAAAAACACACCCTCTCTTCTCTGTTACATTTCTCCGCAACTGTTCATCGCAGCAAGATGAAACCTTTATTGCGTGACAGAGGAGAAGTGGGGCTTTCCAACGGGACCACGCACTTGTCTGTACGTTAAATTATGAACATTTTAAAAAATCTTGAAATTAAATCAAATTGCATCATATTTACAGTCTATACTTCTCTGCGTTCACCAGTCTATACTTCTCTGCGTTCACCTGCGCACCCATTACTCTCATTTGAATTACTCGCGAACCCGTGATCACATAGATACGGCAATCATATCAGATGAAAGAGGAGACACAAGGCTATCCATTGGCACCATGTATATCGATCCTTCTGGCTTATGAAAACAGACGAAGTGACTGCAAAATAATAACGTCAGGTACACAAACCAACGCTGCACACCCATTACTCTCGTTTGAATTAGCCTACTCGCGGACCCGTGATCGGCTAGATATGCCACGCATGTCAAATGAAAGAGGAGACACAGAGCTATCATTTGATACCAAGTATATCCTTCTGGGTGATAAAACAGACGAAGTGACAGCAAAATAATAACTTCATATAGCTGGACTTACCCCACGTTTTTGTCTGTTTTTTGTGTCAAAGCATGTTTATAATCCAGCGCTATCGTGTGTTTCTCTATGGCATCCAATTCAAGGCTCACATTGCATCCCAATTTGTTTAACAAACACCTTTTTTGCCTTTACTTTGTTCATGGCAATCCAGTAAAAAGTTGAGAATCATTATGAGTGCATACACATAGGCACGCAGGCTAACACGCAACCTCGGGTCAAGTCAGGTCAGATCAGTTCGTGTCACAGATATGGAGCGCAGAAAAGTCAATTTTCATCACTTAATAAAAAATGGCATTTATTTCCTTAAATCACAGACCACATATTTCTGTAAATTGCTCAGCCCCAGAGTATCCCTCCAACATGGCAATTATATTGCCCAATTCAGGACAGTCAGCCCTACACAAACATGAAATGCATGTAGAGCTATGAGCTTGCTGTGGTGAGATACATGTCAAAATATAAGAATTTTTATAATACACTTTTTATATTTTAATTCTTTAAAAATAAAAATAAAATCAATGCTAGTACTAATACATGAAGGCAGATCTGGATAGCCTAGACTCTGCTGAAAAAAAAAAAACAATATATAATATGTGTGCGTGGCACTTACAATGACCAGAATAAATCCTTATGAATAAAGGTAGTGAAAATGCCCTAAAAACAGCTTAGGGTTCTAAGGGTTAAAGCGTTGTGCACCTTGGCACCGATATGAGTGCAACCACCCTGTTTTCTGCATTTGATTACCTTAGATTCCTTTGTTTCAATATTAACTGTATTATTGTTTTCGGGTCAAATGGCATTTTAAATGGGAGTCGTAGGGGCACTAGCCTACTATTTTGATGCATGAATCAAAATCATCATGTATCAAAATAGTTCTGCCCCTATGACTTCCGTTCAAAATGGCATTTGACCCAGAAACGACAATACAGTCAAGCTTAATGGTGGCGCTTCTGACTTAATTATGATTTCAAACGAATGTTAACCAAGGCATAATATCAATCATGTAGCCTAAGCTTCATAGCACTAACTTAGTAGAACAACAGGTTTAATTCCCCCTCTAATATCAATGGTGGGAAAAAACGTTCTACTTCATAAAATGCATGTCATTTGTCCTGTAGACTCATTTTAAAAGATGTCTCCACGATTAAAGAAAAAAACAGCTACAATGTCATTAGCATGCCTAATGAATGTGAAGTTTGACTAGCCTAGCACCATCCTCCTTTCTGTGAGTTAACTTTAGCCTGGCCTTGGCCTGTCTACGTACTTCCAGTCGATTTCTTTTCCCTACAGTACTCCGTCTGGAATAGGTTGATTCGGCAGTTGGGCAGCCGACCAACCAGCGAACAGTGGGCGTCCCTGAGAGCGATTACGTAGCCTACCCAGGCATGGTGTTTCAATTACTACGTCCCCGACCCTGAAGCAGATCGCTTGGAATACATCAACGTAGGGAGCGAAAATTACTTATACTTATGAAATCTTTGAGCAAATGTAAATAATAATAATAATAATAGCCTATTAACCGGAGTGTCACGAACGAAGTCACAGTGGAGTAGGATATCGTCAGCTAAACTTTAGTCATAGATTTTGTCACTAAAGGCTACGAACGTACCAGAGTCAAACTGTAGTTTAGTAGGCTACATGGTCGGGTCAAAATCGCTATTTTTCAAACACTAAGAAGGCTCGACATAACTTGAAAGTGTCAGTGTCTCTACATATGAACTCGAGCATTAAGAACATTGTTTGTGTACACATAGTTTACTAAAAAGAAACATTTTGGACAACTCACTCCTTGCAAGATGGCAGCGAGCAGAAAAAACAAGGTGAGTTGTTCAAAACCTCTCTTTTAGTAAATTCTGTGTACACCAACAATGTTCTCAATAAAGCCCGACCGATTTATCGGCGGGCCGATATTAGGCATTTTCCAAACTATCGGTATCGGCATTTATAATGGCCGATAAATGAATATTTTAATAATAAAATAAAAACGGACGAAACACCATGTCATGAGTGTTGCCGTTGTATAGTTTGTCCACCAGAGGGCACTCTATACCGTCCCTGCTGGCAACACTCGTGTATAACGCGCCACACATCCTGCAACCTGCTGATCCAGCCAGAGTCTGGCAGAGAGAACCAGTTATCCGCGAGTGAAATCATCAGTGAAGTGTGTTCATGGTGATTTGGTCACGAGACATACATTGCTTGAAATAACAATTAAAAGAACACCCCATGACATGACAAAACATGACAAAATCCGTGAAAACAATGTTCAGTTTTGCTGCTGTTAAATAAGCCAAGAGTGAAGCGGAATTAGCTAGTAATTACGTTACGTTGTTAGTGTAGTTGACTGTCTGTCCTTTTAACTTTTGACAATGTGACTGAAGATGTATTTCTTTAATAGCGTGACAGTTATAGCAGTGAGACGTATCATCTCTCCCCGGCCTGTTATTTTGAAAGCGTATGTTTTACAATTTGCAGTATGACTATCCATTGCTAAATTAGGGCTCATCATAGACTAGCTAACCACAAAGCTAGCTAATGCCATGAATATCAGTGGAAGACCGCTAACGTTAACATTAATGAGCTTGGAAACCACAACAAACTTATTCTGCCTAAATAAAGTAATGATTTATAACTAGTATATCTAGTCCCTGCATTGTAAAATGTAAGTTAGACGTGCGAGGAGTGAACATTTAGACATAGAGAAAAAGTATCAAACGTAGCTTGTGCATAAAAGTTAGCTTTTCTTTTACACGTGTGTGAGATCCAATGACGCCAAGTGTGCGTTTCAGACTGTCGTTCAGCCACAGCATTAACGAGTTACATAATGGATTTAGATCACTAAATAGTAGGTTTTAGAAGGCAGGCAGCAACTGATGATTGAAAATGGTTTGATGTAGCTTGATGGAAATAATTTTAAAAGTGCAGGTAAAGGGATAAGCAAGCTGACATTGTAATTATAAGGTAGCTTATAAAGCAATAGGGACTAATTATTACACACGCACACTCAAACATTTAAGAGTGACCTTTATCTTGTTTAATGATAATACAAATGATGATGATAATGTCATCATTATTTTTTGTAATTATTAAGTCTTAGATCAAAGTTATATTTATGAAGCTTACTAAGTCTTTTAATACTGGTAACTTTGATTTGGTTGTTGTTGTTGTTATGTTTTTGTTCAAAAGACTAAGTTTCATATCTTAAGATTCTATTTTTATACATTTTATTTATTAGAACTTTAATATATTTCGATGTTCCTCTGTTCCACTGTGACAATATTATTTAAAAATAAACAAGTTTGTTTTTGAAATGCATGATCATATTATTTTAGTCAATACTCATAAATAACTACAAATAACTAATGTTAGGGAAATCTGTTAATGTTTTGTTGCGTGTTTCTGAAAAAAAAAAAAAAAAAAAATATATATATATATATATATATATATCGGAATATCGGATTTTTAAATCGGTATCGGCCTTCAAAATCCTTTATCGGTCGGGCTCTAGTTCTCAATGCTCGAGTTCATGTGTAGAGACACTGATGATACTTCGATCAAAGTCTCATGTTGTGTCGAGCCTTCATAGTATTTGAAAAATAGCGATTTTGACGCGATTGTATCAAAAAAGTAGTAGCCCTATAGGAATCCCATTCAAAAGGTCATTTCACCCGAAAACGACAACGCATACAAGCTTAAAAGTGGCGCTTTGGACGTACTTATGCATTTATATGAAAGTTTGACTTGGGTACATTCACAAAACACTATATGATGCATTTTGGCGAGAGTTACGCAGATTAAACGTGTGATTGTTTGCTGATAAGATGCACCCGTGCTTGTTATGGGCGTGCTGCAGAGAAACTTCTCTGTATGACGAAACGCCGGTTGTTAGTGATTGGTTCAAAGCGGTTCAAAGGAAGTCCAATGATTTTAAACCTCAAAACTGTGCCCTCCCACCCAGAAATAAACGAACGCCTATGGATCTAGGCCATAGACAGTAAAAGAAATGGACGAACAGACTCCGTCGTTTTCAATGGGAGGGCACTGAGTCAAATAGAACGATTTTTCAGTTGGTCCCCCCAGTACTGCGCAGACTCACACTTAACTTCGTGACGTTAGCCATCAAACTGAATCTTGTAACTCATATGATAGATACACAGAAATTCTTCTCACACTTCCTTCGCCTTCAAAGTCATCAAAGTTAAACATTTATTTATGTATTATTATTAATATCATTCTCACCAAGTCGTGTTAATGTTGAAGCTACCATACATGATCATCTTCAAAAACAGTCATGCTAAAACAAAACAAAAAAGTTATAGCCTTGAAGCTAATCTTCTTTCCACTTTTCCGACCTACGGTCAATCCATCGAAAACCTCTGAAATTAGTGCCGTTTTTTTTTTTAAAATTAGGTTTACTTTTTTAATTATTATTAGGTTGCCTCTGTGTAATGCTTTACCTTAACATACGGTCGTGTATGCTAGGTTTTGATGAGTTACCGTCATAGACAGTAAGGTGGACTGAGCTTCTTATCCAAACAATACGGTTATCTCCCTACGGCGCGAAAGAGAGATTACGTCAAAGCTAGCTTCCCTCCAACCGAACAAGCTAACCATTCTTCTTACGGGTAAACAACGTTACGGACGAGGTAGTGGAGTCTGTTTTGCCTTTGTAGTGTTTATGTGGATTACACAGAAGCTACAATATCGGCACAGGATATATGTTATATGAAGTTATGGTATTTCAAAAAAATCCTAGAATGAATGGGCTTCTATGAGAGTTAGCAGAGAGGTGGTCCCTCCAGCCTACGTCGATTCTTCTACTTCCGGGAATTCGCCTGCCCCCTTGATCTAGTTTCCAGGCTAAGTTAACTTAAACGTTCCACATACTCGACGCACCCAACCGGTAGCGCGACAATGTGAACAGAGGTGTCGCTGTTGTGAATGAATGCTAACTACGTTACACAGCAGAAGAAGCTGCATTAAGAAACACTAGTAGCAGAGAATGTAAACGGGCTCTGCTATTAGCTAGCCTCTGTGATGGTACTTCAGACTTTGGTTGCTACTATTCACAACTACCACCATCATTATCATCTAGTTTCCATGGTGTGTGCACAGGTAGATAGATAGATGGATATATAGATAGATACTTTAGTCATCCCGAGGGAAATTTTTATAATTTAAACAGTTTAGTTAGCTGGCTAACTAGCTAGCAGCTGGCTGAGTTTGTGTAATTTCCTGAAGTGGGAAGAGATTTTGTTCAGGCCTTAATAGATATCCTTTGTTTGAAAATAAATAGTTTCTATTCTTTCCTCTTAATTCCATGTGTTGCAACTCTCGCTGGTAAACTATTAAAAAATCACGACTGTATCAAAACACTGCAACTCTCGCTTGCCCTCGAACTAGTCCATCTTCCTGTTTCCGCTTTGTCGCGCTCGTCTGAAAAAAAATGAGTGGTGCGCTACCTCGCTACCTGGCTAAAATCCTGGCGCGCCAGCAAGATCTACGTCATTTTGACGTCACGGTGTCGCGCTACCGGTCGGGTGCGTCGAGTATGTAGAAGCCCTTAGCCTTAGCCCTTTCTTCTTGATAGGGATCTGGTCGACGTTTATATCGTTAACGTTAGCTAATTTAGCTAATGTGATCTGGCATTGCTAGCTTGTACTAGCAAGGATAAAAACAAACTCTTGAAAGATTGCTAAGCCATCAATTTAACTTCTCCAAAGACTACCAAAAGTCATAAAGAGTAAGCTACATCAGAATCATTTAACAATATGCTTTGGGACTCACCTGATAACGAATAACTTGGCACTTTAGATCCAACTGGCTTCAGTCCTTGTTATCTCATATGTCGAGTCCTTCTGGCTCTGTAGGACCAACGTCTCTGGCATGACTAGCAGCTAGAATTTATGGTATCTTTAATTTGGACAAACCTGTAACCTTATACGGACCGTAAACGTATGCATTTTCTGGTCTCTACAGTCCATCTGTCTTGCAAATAAAGTTACAAGCATAGACTGTATAAAATAACATTTAATGTTTGCTCACACCACGTTTTGCTCGAAAGCTGCACAGATCCGCCCACTCCATTTCAAATTCAAACAGCCATATTATTGGTCAACTGGGTTGCCTATAAATTTAACAAAATGCCACATTCATCCTCTCACAACCTCTACTACATCACAAACGTATAGGCTACCATTTTATGGTAGTGTTTGTAATTTCCCTTACTAAGACACAAAATCAACAAAAGAAAAACTATTATTTGATGACCAAAACTGATAGATCAGTGTGTCTAGGCTGGGTTATTGCACATTGCCATCCATGCGGCTGACATATCAGGCCTAAAAGCTACACACATTAGTATTTCATTAAAGGTGAGATAACTATGAAACTATACAAACAATGTATTAGGTCTACCAAAAAAATATACTTTCCATAAGTACACTATATTACAACTCTAAGTTATTAGCAATTTAATAAACTTAAACTAAATAAACTTCTTTACCATTTAAAATACACTAACAACAAAGTACACTTTTAAAAAGTACATTACAAAAACACTTTGAATATTGCACAATAAGTATATTTAATTTTAGTACACTGAAGTTGAACTTAATAACATCTACTTTGAAGTATACTTTCTAAAAGTACACATTAAACATACTTTACATAAAGTACAAAAAGTGTAAGCATACTTGCTTTATACTTCATGTACTTTAATCATATTTCTAACACACTAAAGTATACTACTTTTTTACCTGGGTATTTATGAATAACAACTATTTCACTATACAACAATCAAAGCATTTACATGTGCTATTCATGAATGTGTTATTCAGAAAACAACAGAAATGAAAATGAAAGCAAATTCAATAAGTGACTTTATAATTCACAGTTATTGCAATATCAATGGGAGTGTTGTAATAATCTGTAGAACCAAACCGGGACAGATGTCTAATCTTTCCTGACTTTACACTGTCTTAGTATAATAATCTTAGCATGTCTACTGTATGAGGTAAGACACCTTGGACATTTTATTGAAGAACAAATGACAATATAGATGATCAGAGAATGTCTAATAAGGGGAGAACTTCCACTCACTGCAAACTTCCGGTTTCTGAACTGGTTGCAGTTCCTTCTGTGGTTCCACATGACGAGTGCAGAATGCATGGAGGTCTATGGAGCTGTACCCCTCAACATCCACTTTTCTCGGGATATAATTTTTTTTCAAGTAATTTGAATATTGTATTCGAAGGGGGCAAAGAAAATACACTTGGCTGACTATTATATTTTTTAAAGTCACTTAATTGTTCTAAAAAGCCTTTCAAACATGTCAATGACGTCATTCATTAGCACAATGCTAGGGTGTTATGGGCAACAATGACCCAACCTGTAAGAAATCAAATGGACAAAAGTACTCGTTCATTCAACTTTTTACCTATAACCCATGTAAAAGTTATACAAACTACAATCAAATCTGAGATTTGTCAACGACAATAAGGTGAAAGAGACAAATTTAGCCGTCTAGCTCCATTGACTCCCATTGACATTTTGCACTCATGGCGATCGCCTCCAGTGGAACTCTGGTGGAAGTGCAACCAAAATTCGGTACAATGGGACTTAATACGGAGTGGCCAGGCTTCTATAAAGTGGTATAGATCGAGTGATCTGTGTTCCGAGCATACTGAACTCAACTCTATGCTGCCCACTTGTGGTCAAACTACAGAAGTTTACCAGGACTCCAAGTACTGATGGCGAATGGTACATCTGACACCAAGATGGTGTGGTGCAAGTAAACAGAAAAGTTTGCAGCTTCAGGAATCAAACTGTGTCAATAAGAAATGCTGGCTTAATGACTCAGAAATGAAATGATTTAGGCTTATCAACCCAGTCCCATCTGTGGCGAAATTGGTACAATTGTAGGACACCAATTTACTGTACACACTAATATACTGTACCACACAATAAAGACATATTTTAAGCATATTTTGCTCAAATTCACTTTGTCTCTCTTCATGTTTTAGAAAATCATTGGAGAACTCACGCTCAGTCTTTATCTGGACAGTCGGTTTGTAGTATTTGTCAGACTCTGGGTTGATGTAGGGAAACAGAGTGATACCATCAGACATCTTGACGTTGTTGATTCTGAGGGTGCAGTTCCCTTCTGAAGGACTCCCCAGTACTGCAGTCCGTCCTTTAAATTCACCAATAACACTATCAGGGTAGGTCCCATCATAAACGGCAGGCCAACCTGTTGTCTGGTGTTTGTACCAGACGACCCTGGTATGGGGTCGGGTTTGGCAGGGGACCAGAACGCAGCTGCCCTCCACTGCCCTCACAGAGGCTGGCATCTCAACACTAAAGCCCTGTGCTGTGGACAGTAGACAGGCTGCTAGAGAGAAGCACACACATTTGTAGTGTTTATTATAAGCATGCGTCACATTGATGAAGCACACACATTTGTAGAGTGTTTATAAGCATGCGTCACATTGATGAAGCACACACATTTGTAGAGTGTTTATAAGCATGCGTCACATTGATCAATCTGAACAGGTTATTATTAGATTATGTATATGTCACAAGGTCGGTTCGTTCGCCGCTCACGGGCCTCGAACCTGCCACCCGTACACACACACCGGCATGGAAGACGAACGCTCTAACCACTGAGCTAAAAGCCCAGGCTTCCAACTCAGCGGTTAGAAGTGCTCTTAAGGTTAGGGCTGTGAGGATTTACACGGGCAACTAGCACGCTAGCTCAGTCTGCCTCCGCTACATATACAGTGGAGTAAATAAGTATTGAACGTGTCAACATTTTAGTAAGTATTTCCAATGAGGTAATTCAAATGAAATGTTCACCAGACATTAGTATTAACTCAGGAAATTCACATATAAATAAGTTCGACATTAAAGTCCATACATAAAGTTATTTGCAATAATGTGGAATGACACAGGAAAAAAGTATTGAACTGAAATGTCTTAAATTCTTTGTGGAAAAGCCTTTGTTTGTAATGACAGCTTCAAGACATTTTCCTGTATGAAGACACTAATCACAGTATTCAGGTGTGATTTTGGCCCAGATAGTCTTCAAAGCAACACCAAAGAGTTTTTTGTACCTTAATATAATGTTTCCAAAATCGTTTCAGTGGTTCATCAACTCGTAACAGGGTGAACGGCACTTCTGCATTCGCTTCGCTGCCCTCTATCAGCTATAACCGCACTATGTACTGTATGCGGTTTGCCAGATCGGGTAGCGGATCTGTAGTTCGATGGAATGAGACATAAGGAACTACAAATTTGAGCTCCTGTGCGTGGCCGGTTGATGATGGAGTGATGCTCCTTCCACTTGCTGATAATGGTTTGTTTTGAAAAAATAAGGTTGCAAAGGTCTTGGGAGAGCTCTCTGCTTTTACTCATCATAAGACGTTTCTTGTGTTCATTTATTTATTGTTATTATTATTATATTATTATTAACAACAACAATAACAACAACAATTACCTTCTAACTACTTACAGATTTCAGCTGGTTCCTTGCATTACACATAACTTTACTTATGGATTTTAATGTTTGGAATTCTTTATACGTATTTACTGAGTTAATTCTGTCTGGTGAAAATTTAATGTGAATAGCATCATTGGAAATAAACTGAAAAAAAATGTTAACGCATTCAGTACTCTCCCCACCGCGCCAATGTATGTCTATCAATGGCGGGGGGAGTATCTAGTTTTCCCAAACTAGCTATAACCATCTTCAACTTGTTTGGATAAACATGAAACTAGCTATAACCATCTTCAACTTGTTTGGATAAACATGAAACTAGCTATAACCATCTTCAACTTGTTTGGATAAACATGGAACATGAAACATGGTTGTGTCAGGATTTGGTCCCTTCTTTTTGGTGTTAATAAATATATATTTCTATGTCTGTGTGTGAGTGTGTCTATCTGACCGTCTTTCTACCGTATGAGTGTGTCTGTGTGTGTGTGTGTCTATCTGACTGTCTTTCTACCGTATGAGTGTGTCTGTGTGTGTCTATCTGACCATCTATCTACCGTATGAGTGTGCATAGACCACCTGCCACTGCTGCTGGCATCCATCTAGTTTTGAGAAGTGACCCTTTTGTGGTCAATGTACTTCCCTGGCCTCACCACAGAGCAGTAAACAAACACATCTGCATAGCAACACATATTTTACTGAGCAATGGTGCCAGTGCGGTTACCAGTGAAAGAGACGCCAAAGAGTCCAAGGAGCCTCCGACAGTCCATCACAAGCCCTGTGTTAGCCCTGTCATGAGAAAAGCTTCACTGAGTGGCCTGCGGTTATTCACACAATATGCAAAGCCACAAGCCGTGATGACACATACCATGCAGTACATCTGTGAGGATATTTTTTTTTAAATTGTGGTAACAAACAGCATACAGAACTTTTTTTATAGTTTAAGTCTTGACATTTGGCTGAAATAGCATTAACCGCTTGTTCCATACGTATTCACAATTTTGTTCTCTGATGCAGGTTAACCTCAAAAGAACCTGAGCAATGAAGCCCTGTGACAGCAAGCAGTAGCTTTAGTGTGCTAGGCTACAAACAGTTAAACATGCTATCTAGCTTTAGTGTGCTAGGCTACAAGCAGTTAAACATGCTGGGCCCTATCATGACATTCTAAAGTGCATCGTCACTCGTCAAAAGTCTATTCAAATTTAGTAGGATGTCCAGTTCACATTGGGAGGGGTTTCGTTATCAAACGTGAAGCGCATGTCGCAACAAGGTGTTCCTAGGTTTTTTAATCAGTCATATGGGTGTGTTTGGGGCATAACATAATTTTAAACCAATGAGAATGACATCTGTCATGCCTTTAACGGTGCAAAGCGCGATATGTCAAGTAAATGCATCGGTATTTTGGCATTCAACGGCGCATTTGAAGGAGGCTGCTTGCAAGACCCTATGGAATAGTCATTCTTAAACCATGCTTTAAGCATAGCCACGCATTTGCACTCGTCTATTATTTGAACTCATTGGCAAAGTGAAACTAACTTCACCAAGGAGTCAGTCAACGACAAGACAGTTATATGCAGTTACTTTCACTATTGACTGACAATGGGTTACCACCGAAAACATAGGCTGGAAAAAGCAACACTTACCCTAATATTGCTCAGATGACTGAATAAAAAAACATTTATTCTGCAGAGGAGTTGCTTATATCTCGTGACAGTGCGTCTTCAGCTGTGCTCCATACGTGTCTCTCGCCTCTCCCCTAATCACTTTTAACCGTCATTACCAATTTGCAAATGATGGTGAATAACTACTCATCATGAGATGTACAGTATTTAGTAATATCGTTATTCTAATTATGTTTCCCATTGTAATCGTGCAATTTGTAATACTTTGCATGGACGTGCGCTGGTGTGCGTTCATGAATGATAGAAGGATGGTGCGTGCACCTGCCAATATGACTGTTGACATGCGCTCTTAAAATAGCATATGAACAACTCGCCATTGACTTCTGACCAGGTTTAGGTGGTGTAAGATAGCGAATTTTAGACAACGCGCCAGGCCCCTCCCTAGGTTGTTTAATTGTCACACCCCTGGGCGCAATGTTTAAAAAAATAAACGTGCAAAATACCAAATTAAACTTTGCGAGGGTGGAAAACGAGTTTTACGCAAAATGTGCAAAATACAGCCTGCTATCTAAATCTGGCCTTTAGATTAGATTTAGAACAGACCCCTATAAAGTCACTAATATTAATGTAGTTAAAGCACAAAGTTAAATCAGCGCTGTGTAGGTTTATGTTTACCTTAAAATAATTGCTTTGAACTAACATTTTACACCAATAACATATTTTTCCTTTGTGTGGGACAGTCCGGTAGACTTTAGTAGACTAAGAAATTGAACATTAAGAAATCATGCTTAAGGGGTATGCAGTATGTTCAACATTGCAAATCACGAGGTATATCCCAATTCTTACATTGTGCTGCTTTAACTTGTTGTTCCACAGATGAGCTTCCCACACACACAACTGTGAATGACTACACAATACATATTTTAACAAGTGTTCATTTGTGAGAACTTCTTTATCTTTGAGTAGAAGACTTTATCATTTGATGTCAACATCAAAAATGTTAGCTTGCTTAACAATAAACAAGGAACTTGAAACTACATGCTGTACAGTTTTACTGCAGCATTGCTAGTTGAAAATACAAACAGAAGTTCTGCTGCTTTTAGACACAACGTTTCCATTCCATTTATTCAAGTAAGTTCTGCATTTTAGCAGCTGTTTAACCCAGTATCAATATCAATTATCTTTCAAGGTGGGCTTCCATGATTGACTGAATAAACAAATAACAGTGCAAAAGAATGATCAGAATGCCCTACCTTAGAGAACGTCTTTTAATCATCAGTCAACTGCTGTCCTCTCAGTTTCTATTGAAACAGGAAATAGTCACTGTTGTACCCAGTAAGACAAAAGTGAGTTCTGTTTTATGTACACCCCCTCCCTTTCTCTGTTGACACATCTGCCAAAGTTACAGATATAGAATGTAGCTTTCAGCTCTTTGAAAATGAACAGAAGACTAGAACTAACAGATTGCAGATTCAGGATGACAGAGAAACCAGTGTGAGAAAACCCCGAAACTTAAATCTTAAATAAATGTTACTTAAATGTTACTAAATCTTACTTAAATCACATATAAATGACTAGATGACAAAAGAGCAGATGAGTCAGAGACGTATAGGGTATAGGCTGAGCCACTAAGAAGGACAGACTAGAGGCATGATCCTCGAAAGATTAGTCAGAAGGATTGCAAGGAGGGCCAAGGCCCAATGGAAAGTGCAAATCCTCTGGGGGTCTGGCTGGAAACAGTGAAAGAGGAACACCACCGAAGGAAAGGTTAGAGGTCAACGTCTACCAAAACCTTACTATCTAAGTCTCTATACACCTAGAAACATGAAATAAAAAGCATGCTGCGCTACGCAGCAACCAGCGGGAGAGTCAATGCTGCGCTATGCAGCAACAGGCGGGAGATAGAATGTTGCGTCGTGCAGCATCCAGCACGAATGGGTTAAAGAAGAAATTACCTTTCTTTAAAACCCAACATAAACATCACGTATCACCAACTATGCTAGCTTAACATTGACTTTGTCTAATGCTCATTTTAGCACTTATGTTCTTACAATACATTAAAAAATATTTCACATTTCAACTTGTTTCAACCCATTTAGTCTCTAGTGTTCAACAACTTTTAAATCAATTTAGATTTATTTGTTACATACAATTATAAAATGTATGCAGTGAAATGCTTTGTCCTCTAAGTTCATGACTGTGAAATGTGTGATAAATAGAAAAGAAGTAGAAAGAAAGAAATGTCTAAAGTACATGAGATGTTTCCAACATGCTTGTGCTCCTGCTAGTCCTCATTCAGAACCTAGATAGCCTGGGGATAAAAACCTGGGTAGTGCACACCTGGGGATAAAAACCTTTCCTTTCTCTCCGTGTTGGCTTTCAGGTAGTGCAAACCTGGTGGTACTGTACATTCAGCTGTGGTCTTGCTGAGTGCTGTTGCCATACCAGGCTGCTATTCCCAGTTATAATACTTTTAATGGTGGTTTTGTAAGACTTCTTAAGTAACTGCTGAGGTAGCCCAAAGTACTTGAGGCGTCTGGGTGTGGTCAAGTGTCACTTGACTTGACACTTGTGACTTGAGATCAACAAGATTTCTTCTCAGAGATGTTCCATGCTCTGTCTGATTTGATACGAGCATAGTGCCACGTCTCTTTCCACTGATCCCGGTGCCAGTCTCGTGATCTCAGATTCTGACAAGTTCTCCTGCCTTCAAGTCACGTGTAACGGGTAGACCTTAGAGCACATTCCCCAAGATCCATTCCTCTGATACGCATTCACCTGGCTGTGAGGCTTAGGCTACCTGACGGAGTGCCTTCATTAATGAAACCGCGAGGTTCCCCTGCTGTCTTGCAGAGAGAATTGTTTGGTGTCGGCGTCTTCTTCTCGTAGATTTCTCTCCGAAGTCATTTGCTGTGGGAAGCCGTTTGTTTTCACTCTGGAGTCATTGGTTGCTATTTCTTTTATTATAAATATTACCAGACGTCTCAAGTCTCACGCATTGAGCGTGAGAGACACACATTTCAATGACTTCACACACTCACACGCCACACATGGCATTTCTCACTCCGAGAACTTGCCCGCACAGAAATTTCTAAGGGCAATATTTTACAAACGTGTCACACAACGTTGCTGTATGTGCGCTCATTCAGCTCAGAGAGCTGCTGTTCAGTTACTAACCTATCGGCCAACCAATCAGGAAATAGTTTTGTTTTGATGTGGGTCCGCAACGTGGAGACTGCTGGTCCGCGGAGTCGTGGAGTGAAATTAGGCCCGGTGCTTCGTCTGATAATTTGTTGCGCAGTTGATCAAGATACCACGGACCGACAAAAAAAGAAAACAAACGTTTCTGCTATCGATGTCATTAAACATGGAGCCATACAATAAAGCGCGAGAGAAACTGAAACTAATCGATAATGTTGGTATCAAAGCTCCGCTTCAACCTGTTTAATGCTATTAATTGTTTAGCGACACTTAATAGAACAACGTTGATTTTTGGAACTTCCATAGAAACAGAGCAGCGACTGTATAATACACTGTATAGCACGGAGTAGGCCTATTGTATAGTCAAATGTGAATATAACGTGGCCTTTCTACCTGTTAAAGATGAACAGATCAGTGATTTACGCCTATCTGCTCGCCAAAAAAGCTGGTATTGTGTTTCCTGAATCCTTACATTCAGGCATTCAAATTAAACTTCATTAAAAAACATGATTTATTTCCTCAATTTCCTACCAATGTATGATGCTTGCATGAGGGAAACATCCCAAAACAATAGCACCCATAATTGTTGCTGTTTTGAGAAGTATTTCTTTTCTTATGCAAGCATCATGCAATAGCAATGAAACTAATTATATCTTACATTAGTAAAGCAGTCCTCTGATGTGCATGTCACAAAACATTTAAGTGAAAGTGCATGTATAACAATATAGGCTTAATAATGATTGTGATGATGATAATAACAATTTGATTTGGAGGGAGTGGGGTTTGGTATACGTGTAGATGAGCCCTATGACCCCAAAGTCTGCCATGACTGGGCCTCAGGTCAAAGAAGTTTGAGAAAGGCTGGTCCACATAACCTGCATCAGATTGAGGTTTGCAGTGATGCGCCTGAAGGCGCGGGTTAGTCAGTTACGTCACAATATGCACATTTAAATTCATACCTACGTAATCACCATGACCAACAATTTTTTGGCTGTTACTGCAAACAAGAATATTTTTAAGGATGGCCTCCTGACTGTGAAAATGACTGAACCACAGTGCTTTAAATGGGAGCCCCCAGTATCAGTCATCAAGGCATCAAAATCTGCCACAAACACTTACAACACACAACATCACTCATAAACACACACACGGACAGAACCACCACTGTTCAAGAGACCATTTTGGGGCTTAATGTGCTTTTTCTCATTTGGTTGTTTTCTGTTTGTTTAGAGCAGAATGAGCCACCGCTGTTGAAAGGGCCCATTTGGGTGAAATTATTATTATAATTTACATTATTATTATTATTTACTATAGGGTTCTAGAATAAACTAGACTGCATTTCCGGCGGGAACTGCGAAAGTGTGCTTACCCTGGTCCGGTCAGCAACGTGAGCAGACAGTGGCATACGCTATGCTGAACCTGGCTTGATCCAGGCATTGTAACGGTGCCTTTCAGTGTTGGAGCAGTGGCAATATCCCAAAAGCTCTAGGAGAGGGCTATTCAACTATTGGCTTGCAGGTTGAATGTGATTCGTTGGATTTTACCTTTGGCCTGCCTTCGAATTTAGCTTCTATGACTGAGATCAAATCTATAAAATAAAATGACAGCAGTGATTGGCTGCAAAAATAAATAATGTCACGTGTCTTGCGCCTCTCAAACTGGGCTATCAGGTAACCTACAGAGGAATTGAAATTATGAAATATGACCAAGGCATTAAAAAAAGCTACTTGTTTGTCAGGATACTTTTTTCACTGATTTATTTAAAAAAAAATATGAGCTATGAGTGTGAATGTTATATATTCCATCCCACAAATTATGTTTTACTGGTTTATTTGACAAATAATCTATATGGATTTGCTCTATAAAGACCGTGATGTCTGTTTGGGATTGTTTTGTGAGCCTGGGGTTGTTTTGAGAGCCTATTGATGTAGCCTATCTCAGAATAAAGGAATACTTCATATTACTCTAAACCACCGCCTGTAAATCAACTGTATACTACTGTCTACATTGCACTATATTTCTTGACCTGTCTCTGTATGTTTCATCACCTTTCTATACTTTGCCTCACATTGCAACACAGCTCAGATCTTTGGTTGCTATGAAGGCCTGTCGTTCTAAATGGATGGTTGCTATGGCCAAAGGCCAGTTCTATCTCTGCCGTTGTCAAGCGGGCATATCGTAGAATTCTGATTAACCTTATCTTATTTAAAACATTTCTATTTTACTTATCCCACTTCCATACAGTGGGTCCCATTAAGAAGTGGCCACTTCATTCAAGGCTTTTACCGTGATTCACACAGCAGCATTAATAAATTAATCTGTCACCATATGCCTATGCTTACGTTTGCAAAGAAAACATTTTAATTTGATCCACATGAAACGTTACATTTCATGTACATGTTGACAATGAGTAGGCTAGTTTTGGTTGTTGGTGGTGTTATTGCATCCCTTAGTTATGTCTACAATGCAAGTTCCCTCGCGATTGGAAGCTCCTGTAGACAATAGTAGACGATTTCAAAACATCGCGTTAGGAGTCCTTGCCACTTCTTTTTAAGCCCGTCACAGACGTAGGTGCTACTTTTAGGGCTAAAGTGCTTCGTGAATTACTGTTGGTAAAAAAAAAAATAGCAGTCCTAAAGTTACATCGCGGAGTTACGAGTGCAAGCATCTCATATCAAATGACCATGGCATTACGCTAAACAACATAAATCCCAATTAGCAACATAGCACTACATCTCCTCCTCCCTATAGCTAGCCACACAAGAAATTAATGATACTAAATCTCTGCTTAGCATGCTTCTCCGCTTAGCATTCTAATAACAGAAGGGGCACATTTATGTTGACCACTACAACATGACTCATTATGTCTGTAACGTTAACTGTATAAAACACTTACTTTCATAAAGGGACGACACCATCCAGCACATGGAAACCGATATTTTAGGTTCTTGGCCACAAACTCAAAACGTGTCTCTCTGGCCCTGTTCTAGAATCTTTGCTCTGAAGGCTGTGTTGCTAAGGCAACATCAAATAAACGAAATGATAGTCTTTCAGTATTAAATGTGTAATGCGTGTGATTCGAATGGATGTGTGTGGTTTGCAATTAGAATAAACAAGAAATAACATTTCCAATAATTTCCCATGATAAATTACATAATATTTGCACCTTCCTTACTTGGGAATCTCACACCGTATTTCAAGTAGGCTACACTAGTTAAATGTAATACAACGTTGCCACCTAGCGTTCAGATAGTTGTAGGCTATTTAACAATTAACGTGACATTGATTGTTTATTCTTTCGTCAACTCCATGCTTTTAGGAAAACAATCTTTTTATCATAGTACCCTCTTCAATGAGCGATTACCAGCTCGTTTTTGTAACAGAGATAGCTGTTTATTATCCCTAGGTTTACAGAAACACCTATTCATATTAATACGTAGCCTATGGAGTGCTGCCGACCACTGTTCATTACGGCCCAGAATGCCTTGCATGTCTTTACAACAAAACAACACAGTAAAACCTAAATGCCCGTAAACATATGCATTTGCATACTTGTAACATTTTTAATAATACTCTCCCATCATGATATGTAACAATAATGAAAAATTTAATTTGAATACCGTCAATGTGAAAACAACTCTATTATGTAAGCTATATATAGCTACTGTTCTCCTTGCTATTTCAGTTCGTAAGTCCATACTATCCCATGGCAGAGCAAGGATTTCATGATTGGGCAAGGTTGCCTGGAGACATTGTGTCTGCTCTGAGACATTGTGCATACATGGAAGGCATTGTGATAGAAGGTGAATGGTGAAAAGGTGAATGGTGTGAGTTACCAAACACCGTGGGTGGTTTGCCAAATGATGGAAACTTTGGAATATTTCTTTTTTTTTGCCTATGCACCCTCACACTGGAGTCCCCAGTTCATATACAAAATTTGGTATCGATATGTGACAGTGTTCCTGAGATATGGACAACTTCCTGTTTCGGAGCTTCGCCGCCGATTTCGTTTGGCTGTGACGGGGCAAACGCTTTTGAAAAATCAAAAATCCTTCCGCTAACATTTGTGAGGCTTGGTCCAAGGATAATGTACGCCAAGTTTTCGTATGCGTTTCGACCAAATTTGTGACCTGTGAAAATTTAGTTTCGCTTTCTGTTCAATCCAATATGGCGGACGAACGGCACGCCCACCTGACGTCATCTTCGCGACCAACTTACACCGGTACTGACCGGACGTTTTAAAGTTGGAACGGTGTCTCTGTCTCAAAGGGCCTAGGCGCTAGGGCTGACAAAAAATTAGGGAGACGGGAAAAATAATAATAAAACTTAAGAAGAACAATAAGTGTGCTGCTTTGCAAGCACACTTAATAAAACAGTGTGTTTGAAATAATGGAATTTGTGCTCTCTCATGAAGCTGGGTTGATGGGACATGGGGAGGGTGGGTGTGTTGATCGGGGGAGGGGGCGTGGCGCCACGAGTAGTTCAAGCAGACGTAGGACTTTCATGTAGGCCTACTTCGATCAGGGAGGAGGGGGCGTGGCACTGTGCCCCCCCAGGAAACAAAGTCTCAATCCTTGCAAACTTCAAAACTTGAGAGCCCTGAATATTACAATCATGTATCCACACTGGTGGGCTATTTATTGTATCCTCCTAATCATAATCAGTACTGGGAAGGGGAATCTAGCTTGGCATTACGTAGTGGTGACTGATGCACTGAGGCACTGTATTTTATTAGCCTACAGCAGTGGTTCTCAAACGTTTCACAAGGAGTACCACCTCAGAAAACAATTGGCTCTCCAAGTACCACCACCATGACCGACATTAAAATACAGTAGCGTAGGCCCATTTCACTACATATTTTACATTGTACATTCTGTTTTGCGTTGTTTCTTTTTTTAAGAAAGACAAAAACTACTTTAAATTTAACGTCAGTGATCGCGTCAGTTAAGGACTGTTATTATATACTATGTATATAATTTGAAGTGACTATTTAGTCTTTAGGAAAAAACACAATGGAGACTCCCAGAGTACCAGAGAAAGTCTGCATACCACCAGTGGTACCCGTACCACAGTTTTGAATGAATAAAAAGGTGCTAAGCGATGCAGGGAAACATCACTTTTGTTGACGTTCAAACAAAACAGAGAGCTAGCTCGCTACTCCCTCCCCCTCCCTCCTGTGCAATTGAAACTCTCCCAAACACGCATCACGTTCGTTGGGGATAAAAAAAATAACCTAATCCACTGCATTTTAAACTAGCCTGTTTTTAGCTGATGCTTCCAAAATGCTAACACTGGTAGCGATAGGACATTTCTATTGGTAACAAGGTTGCTAATTTTAAACCATTTACATGGCTCAAAGTAGCCCGACACTTCTTTGGTAGTAGGTTTCCTAACATATAGGAGTACCACCTCAGAAAACAATTGGCTCTCCAAGTACCACCACTATGACCGACATTAAAATACAGTAGCGTATTTTAAACCATTTACATGGCTCAAAGTAGCCCGACACTTCTTTGGTAGTAGGCTATAATGAGGTTTCCTAACATATAAAACAAAGCATAAGATGTGTGGGGTTATGTAGTGTGTAGCCTCTCTACAGTCACATAAGCTACAAAAGACAGCGACAAGTCTAATAAATAAATGTGCCTCCTATTAGGGGTTTGCACGGACGTCACGTTCTGGGCGGTAACCCAGCTGCGCGGCCATGTGTTGGCGGTACTCAATATAAATAAGTGAATGAAGTGCAATGGACTATTATGCGTGGTGGGTACTTTAAGTGATTGTAGCCATGTCGAAACAAAAGCGTAGGCCCATTTCACTACATATTTTACATTGTACATACTGTTTTGTTTCTTTTTTTTTTAAGAAAGACAAAAACTAGTTTAAATTTAATGTGTCGAAACAAAAGAAAATTTCCTCAAAAGGCGTCCAAGATGCTACGGCATATAGGGAAGGACTTGGACCACAGGTAAAGACGCGATATTTCAGAAAAAATAGGGTTTATTGGCGGTGCCGATCCCTATGAGTTGGCTCCCTCTTCTTGGATCCAATGACGACCTGGTGATTCTTCCTTCAGTTGCATGTGGATATTGTTAACTACCTGGTTTTCAGTTGCTTGTCGATATTGTTAACTACCTGGTTTTCAGTTGTATGTGGATATTGTTAACTACCTGGTTTTCACAAAACAGAGAGCTAGCTCGCTACTTCCTCCCCCTCCCTCCCATGCAATTGAAACTCTCCTAAATGCGCATCTCGTCTGTGATTTGATGGAACAGTTTGTTATGTTTTTATGGGCTAGGTTTGCCCAGGTTGTGTTTGTTGCCGTTTTTGGAGCCTGGGCTGTCCACAGAGATCGCGTTTTTTTACAGTGTATTCAGGACACAGACAACTAGCGGTTGGTTAGGTGATGTTTGCAGTAAGTGACATAAAATGTTTTAGCCTAAAAAACGTGTCGCATCTCTTAGAGCACCTTTAAATCCTACAAAAGTTTGGAGGCCTATAACCAGATGGTGTGTGGATGGGTGAGGGAGACGCAGTACTAAGTCATCATCAACCTTTGTGTTGTGAAGGCTAAAGTAATAACGTCTTCAATCAGCCTAATCTTAAAGGGATATTCCACCATTTGGGGAATTACACTCATTTTCCACCTCCCCTTGAGTTAAAGGATAATTCCGGTATTTAGCACTTTGAGTCCCTTTTCTGGTTTGTTTTGGATGAACTAGAGTGGTGGACACCGACATTTTGACTTAAGTCACTTTTAAACGTGGTGCTAGCAGGCGAGATGCAAATGGTCTAATACGATTCAATGATCTATGATAGGCTGGAGCTAAAAGTGGTATCGCCAGACTCATAGAATGGTTGGATGAACTGGAGAAAGGTAAAACTCAATTGTTTAACTCGAGGGGAGGTGGAAAATGAGTAGAATTCCCCAAATGGTGGAATATCCCTTTAACTGAATGATATCATTGCGATACCCAAGGTGTAGCCAAGTGACATTCAATTGTTGTTGGGTTTTTTTTTTTTTTCCCCCATTTCAAAGACCCCCAGTTTGCTATCTACACTGTACACTATCTGAGTTAGTTCCATAGCTCCATTCTCAATCAATCCGAGAAACACCCCTCGAACCCTGGGTAATCGCTGAGAAGTCTGGTCGTATACATGGAGCCCTCTGCACATGTATGGCTGGCCTCGGAGAGACATGTACAGTACACATGTACAAGGATACAAGGAAGTTTATGGTCACATGCATATAGTTACTGGAAGTAAGAAATGCAGTGAAATTATGTCTGGTGTCAGCCTATTTGTGCAAAGTGGGGGTAAACGTGCAGTAGAAGAGGGGTTTAGTAGATTAAGTGGCAAGGGCTGCATAAGAAAGGTGAGGGAGGATTGGAATTGGGGGGGGGGGCACCAACAAGGAGCACCCAAGAGCATGTTACTGCATTATTGTTTCTCATTGAAGAAACAGTGAAGTTGAGGGACGCAAGAAAAGGCATATTGGCTGTTGCCTACTGCAATGTCAAAGGTGGAATACAGGGAATGCCGGAAGATTGACTTCACTGCAACAAAGACATCTCAAGTAAAAGAGTAGGCACGATGAATTATGGTGCTCATGAACAGTCACTTGAGGAACAATGTGCTAGTGATTTTTCTACTGATACAGTTAGGAAAACACAACAGCCTACCAGTGATGAACTGTCATCATTACTCAGTGCTGTTAGCGCAACCGGATCAAAGTCTGCAATTTTGTCTCTGATTGAGCCTTACTCTGACAGTTTTGTCCCCAAAGTGATGAGAGAAAACTTCCCTCTTGTGTTGACTGAATTGCGAAATGATGAAGCAGTTCACATGGACTATAGTGATCTATTGTCTGTGTGCAAAGATGTTGACATTTCAGTATCAGAGGACCAAGCAAATGCAGTTGAGGCCGCTACAAGGGATCAAGCTTCCTCTAAACTGTGGTTTCGATTTCGTGCTGGTCGAATTACAGCATCTAAAATGAAAACTGCATGTTGCACTGATCCAAAACAACCAGCACAGAGCTTAACCAGTGTGTGCAATCCTGAGTCATATAAATTAACATCAAAAGCAACTACCTGGGGATGTAATCATGAGAAATTTGCATGTGACATGTTTATAGATGCACATAAGGAATCTCATGTACCGTACACGCCACAGGTTTCTTCATAAATCCAAGTGTGCCAATCTTGGGTGCTTCTCCCGATGGCTTTGGTTCTTGTGATTGTTGTGGTGTCAGTGTAATTGAAGTGAAATGTCCATTCTGTGTTAAAAGCAGGGCTCCGAACCGGTTCAAGGAACGAAAACCGTAAACGAACTGAATTTTACGAGGAGCGGAAACGGAAACAAAATGGTCTTCAACTGTTCCGGAACAGTTCAAACGTTATTCTGAAATCCACAAAACCGGTTAATAACATTTTTTTTTCGTTCTCTCTATAACAGCCTAATAATTTGATTTCTGCAGTTTGAAAAAAAAAAAAAAATGAATAAATGGACCTTTGGTCCAAATGTGTATATTTTGTCTTGCTGTTGTAATGTAACCTATCCATCTGCCACTTCGGATCTTACACCAGCTCGTAGCTGAAACTGATTTGGAAATTGTTTGTAGCCTATGCGTAATAGCCTATTTTGCCTGTCCACGCCTTGTCGTTTTAAAGTCGGGATTTGAAATGTTTGCGCAATTATAGCCTATTCTATGTAATAGAGTTAAACGGGAAATTTGAGATAGGCCTTGTCAGCAACAGACAGGTTTGTTTATAAACAGGGTTGGAATTATAGCGCAAGCCTTTGAAGATCTCCATATGGATAAAACTTAGGCTACAACCAGGTAAGGAGTTTAGCACGTATCCAGAAATATTTTTGATAAGAAATTATTTATAGGCATAGGTCAGGCCTACAGTAAGTCTGTAGGCTATGGGATGGATAGCCCATCTGAATGTTTTTGGATGCCGCCTGTGATTTATTATTTTTGGGCATAGCTACGGTATAGGCTAAATCAAGGGGAAATAATGAGTAGCCTACGTCTATTCTAAGGTAAAGTCCACAAAAATAGACTTGATAGGCCCGCCAAACACTGCCGGAACTTTAAAAACGAACAATATTTTGCGTTCCAAACCGGTTCAGGACCGATATGTTTGTGGCGGAACGCATGCAAGAACGAAAACGTTAAACATAGGCCTACCTGAACCGTTCGGAACGGAACGTTTGAAAAATAATTTCGTTTTCAAGCCCTGGTTAAAAGTGACAAGTTAGACAGTGTATACTACTACCACCAGTATTTCTACCAGTTGCAAACTCAAATCTGCCTATTTAGTTGTTTGGACAGAAAAGGCTTTGCATGTTGAGCAAATTGTATTTGATGAAAAGTTCTGGGGTATGATTTGCTAGAAAAGCAAGAACATTTTCGACACAGCCATAATGGCAGAGTTAGTTGGCAAGTTTTACACAAGGCTTTCATCTACCATGGCCACTGTGTCCTCGCAACCTGTAATATTTGCCTCAGCTGAGTCACATGGCTCTGATTGTGCTGCAAGCCTGGTGTTTCTGTGGCCATGTTAAGTTTGGAAAGATGATTCTATGTGACAATGCAAACTGTCATATAAAAGGATAATTCCAGTATTCAGCACTTTGAGTCCCTTTTCTGGGTTGTTTTAGATGAACTAGAGTGGTGGACACAGAAATTTTGACGATGGGTCCTGTTTCGACTTTTCTGACTCGTTTTGAATCACCTTTGACTACTTCAGAGTGGCTGCCTACAGGCATGCAGAAACATGTCCTTAAAACAACCCTTAACGTTCGTTTTCAAAACTGCCTGACAAGAAATGTGCCAAAGAAATCCGGATGTTGTTCATATTTTTCCCTCGTAGACCTGGTTAAGCGCCTCCTTATAACTTCTGGCATTTCTTTCCCTGGTTTTTAATAACATTTGGAAGCCGATAATATTCCAAATGCCTGTCTGACCTATTGTTCCAACCTAAAACACGGGAATAATTCACCATTTTCCTTAACGATGTTCGGGGTCTATATCAGTGCCTGTGCTTTGTCGCCAACATGGCGACTTCCGGCTTTTGATGACACGCCATGCAAACCCCCAATTAATTTTTTTTTCTGGCTGTGCTTAGCATGTAGGATAATGGCTTGCTAACCGAGTAGGTGGCTGACAGACAGGGCTCGCATATTATTTGGTTACAAAACTTGAGTTTTCTTTTATTTAATAGTGTTTATTTCCCGCTAACTTTTACAAAATATAAGGGCACAAACCCTGAACTTATTTCTTAATAATAATACTACCGTCTATGAGTTAGCCCCACCGTAGGGTGTTGGTGGTTGCTTGTTCTTATAGCATATTTGTGCTCTGCTAATCTTTCTTTAAGCTTATGCTTGGTTCTTCCAATATAAAAACAGCCACAAGGACTTTCAAATCTATAGACAACAAATGAGGTATTGCAATTAATAAATGAGTGTATACTGTATTCACGATTTGATGTCACATCTGTAAAAGTATTGGTATTGACCATATTGTTACAGCGATTACAGTTTCCACACTTATAGTTACCTCTTTTTTTGCCTAGCCAGGTTTTGTTCTGTACAGGAGGCATATAGCTTTTCACAAGACTATCTTTTAGAGAAGGGGCTCGTTTAAAGGTGAAGGTACCTCCGGCAGTGCATCTGTTTTAGAAACCGTGTTACAGAAATGTTAGAAACAGTGTAACAGGACTTGGAGAACCTTTAAGCCTTGCCTCTTGTGAACTGCCAATCCCGACTGTTTGCTCTGATTGAGCCAATTGTCCTGTGCTTCTGTGACACCCTGCTAGGCCTGCTGTTTATTACGGAACCCTAGAGGCGTCATTGTGTAGTGGTGCTCCGGTACCTTTAAAGCCGCGCCCGCGGATGGCGGCGTCGTACGCCATCATCCGCGCTGGCTTGTTGTCTAGGCGTTAGCGGTAGTCTTTAAAAGCATGGAGCCGACACGGCCAGGCGAGTAAGCTCTGCCTGTTCCACGCAGTTCTGCATCAGCATTGGTTCTGCTGCTATTGCTTGTCCGCGAGCTATCCCTGCTGAGGCAGCGTTCGGCATTCCCACGGTTCCCTTTGGAGAGTGTTTCACTTGGTGACCTGCGTTCCTGCAGTAGCCCTCGGTTTCATCTGTGCTCCGCATCTACGCGCTTACTACTTGCATCCTTTGCAGTGGTTTATCCAGTCTTCTTCCTCCCTCCGCGTTCTGGTATGTCTCTGCCCGGCAACGCATTTATTCAGAATTATGTCTCTACATTTCTCCGTGGCTACCGCTTCCTCCCTTCACGTAGGGTCCACATTCGCGACATTTGCCTCCGAGATCAGCTGGGTATTCGGCCCCGGTGCATGTAAATATCAGGCTTTGGGTGAGTAATGCCGCTCTTAATACCGTTGCTGCCATGAATAGTAGTAATTTGTAATGGGCCTAGCTAATTTGGAAATGTTTGTCTGCCCGTAGGCCGCCGGGTACTCTCATTTCCCCTCCACTGGGCCTACAACGAGCAGCGCCTCTGCATCGTCGGGCTCTGCTCCGGCTGCTGTTCTGCTTTTATTGAATTTCTTTCATTTATAGGATATTCTCACGCTGTTGCTTGTCTCGTCTCACGGCGGCACCGCACTGAGAGGGGCCGCGCACCGCAATAGCATACGGCAGCATGTGTGGGCCCACTGCAGCCAGTGTTGGTGTGTGTGTCTGTGTGTGTGTCCTTGCGAGTTTTGTGGGGGGCGATGTGCGCGTGGTGTGTGTGGGGTGGTAAGTGGGTAATACCCACTCACTATTGAGTATATTTTTTTGTGTTCTGGTTTATTTTATTTTATCGTTTTGTGTTTTGATTTATTCTGTTAATTTATCGTTTGTGATTTCTGTACGTATCCCGTGGGCATTGGTCAAGTTCACAGGGCCTGTGTGGGCCTCACATTTTGTCCCTCATGACTTGTGTTGGTTAAGGCGCTTTGCTGTGAGGGGTGCGATATTTGCTGTGTGTGTATAGCTTGCTGTGCGTGTGTGCTATCACTGTGGTTTGTGAGTTACCTTACTACTAGCCCTGTGGGCTCAGCCATTGCCTGTGGTCACTGTACCGTGTTAATTGTATTTTCTTTTCTTTTCTTTGGCAGGACCAGGGACGACCAGCAGGGGGGCCAAGCCGTTGGTGGTGGGTATCCGTGTCTGTGAGTTCACATTTATGGTAGTGTAGCGGCACCTGGGTGTAGTGTTAATTTTGTCACCTATTTTTAATTTAGTCTTAGTCTTAGTCTTGTGACGAAATGTCCTTTTTAGTCTTTGTCATATTTAGTCATTCAAATATCATTTTTGTTAGTCAAGTTTTAGTCGACTAAAAGTCTCGTCATTTTAGTCTAGTTTTAGTCAAAAGAAAACTAAAGGTATCTTAGTCTTAGTCAGATTTAGTCAACACATTTTAGTCTTTTTTTTTTATAACAAATTATTACCATTTGAGTCAAATAGTGTTTCACACATCTCAATTTTCCAACAATATTGTGTCCACAGGGCTACTCGTCTGTTATAATTACTCATTCTGATTTTTTGTCAGTTAGTATGTTTACATGCACAGGTAAGTCGAGCTACAGTTATAGCTCGGCTGGGATTTGACCATAGACAGTAAAAGATTTGACTGGACCACGGTCATATTCGTAGACCAGTGTTTCTCAAAGTGTGGTCTGGGGATCACTGGTGGTCCATAAGCTATCCCAAGTGGTCCTTGAGCAGGCGTGGTAAAATATAATATAGATGAGTTGTTTGCAATATTGAACCAACTTGTATGTAAATCCAAACAGTTCTGCAACACTGTCTATGTGAGATATGCCAGTTTAAATCATACAGTATGAATCCTCTGACACAATAAGCAAAGTGCAAAGACAATGAGCAAGGTGGTTCAGTGAGTAGCCCATACAAAAATGTGATATATGGCAATATATGTAAATCACATATATTATGTATATGTCAATGTATGCTTCACACATATAAGTCACATATATACACATACATGTCAAATATATTTCAAAATATAGCAAAATTGGCCGTTTTTATATGTCACATATATTTTCCCAGATATACAAATATATTACAAATATATGTTAGTTGCATATATTTTAATATATGATCAGTTATGTATTTGTACGCATACTAGGGATACCAATATATTGCAAATATATGTCTATGGACATATATTTGCACTCATATAAGGTAAATATATTGCAAAATGTATGTAATGTTCTGCTATGTCACATTTATAGAAATATGTCACAATATCTGTATCAGAAATATAACATTGTTGATGTTCCAAAGAAAACACACAAAATATTTGTTTAACCTTTTATTAAAGTTTAGTTTTTCCACACAAACAGTGAGTACACTCTCCAGGTAGAAACTTTTTTCCCCTTTATGGAAGTGGCACACATTGATTTGGCATGCAGAATGTACTCTGTGTTCTCAGGGCAGCAGTCCTCACAAATCACCACCTGCAAACAGGGAACAGAGAAGATTAATATGCTGTAAAACACACATAACATGAAAAGACCATCACTGAAGCACTACTACCTTCACATGCATCTTTAATAAACACACACCTTGGCACAAGTAAGCTTAAATAAGGGCTATGAGATGAAGAACATGTAGCCTAATGATCCATACATCAGAATACTTTGGCAAGATTTGGGAAAGATTCTTGAAAGATTGGAGTCTTAACTAATGCCCCCCATTCAAGCTTTATTCAAAAGACTATCTTTCAAGAATCTTTCCCAAATCTTCAAAGTCTTCTGTTGTAAGGATGGCTTAACACTACCCTTCACAAACTAAAGATCCATTTAGGCCTACTAACATTCACGTTAGCCTGCATGGTTTTTAGCAGCCACTTTAAATATAAGTTAGCTGCTATAGCTAGGTTAGCTAACTTACCTCACACCTGATATTTCATTCAAACTAAAACTTATATTCATAACGACATCTCAGACAGGCTTGTTGTTGGATATGATGTTAACTACCATTTTAGATATTCCACATAATGGTAAAGTTAGTTAATGGAAAAGTTAACATTAACAGCTAACATCGCTAACGTTAGCAATATTAGCTCGCTAACATTATCGATAGCTAATTGATAACATTAACATTAGCTAATTGTAACATGATGGTTAGACTGTTAACAAACGGATTTGGATAACATTACATTATAAAAACAATATTTTATAACTGATTCCCGTTTACTAAAGGCTTTCTTACCTTGGATATGATGACAGCAGAGTTTGTACAGCTTAGGCTACACAGTCGGATGCATGACAAAAAGTGACGGTTGAAGTCACCGTGGTTGGAGTTCAAATGTCAGTCCAGGGTGGGGGATGGGTATTGCTGTGTGCGCATGCGCATATCAAGATGCGATAAGCATCCGTTATATTTAAAGTAGCTTTGGCCTCACACATTTTTCATGCACATAGTGCAACCCAAAGCGCTCCACACAAAACATTGACACATAAGGCAGCATAGTCGACACCTTATCTGTGACGCCAAGACATTAACAAATATATTCACACTGTTCTCCATTTGGAAAATAAGTAATGTAATCTAGTGTATGGATATGTATGCCACCATATATGGAGACTACAAATATGTCTGCCACATATTCACACATAAAGTTCTCCATATATTTAGAAAATAAGTAGTGGAATCTAGTGTATGGATATGTATGCCACCATACATAGAGACTACATATAAGTCTGTCACATATTCACACACAAACTTCTCCATATATTTGGAAAACAAATAATTGGATCTAGTATATGAAGATATATAGCATCTTATATGGGAAATTAAAATATTTTGTATGCATGTATGGACATATAGCTTTGAATATATGTTTGACATAAATATTTGAATCACATATATGTCCATATAAGTAAAATTATAAGTCCCTGTTATTTGACATATATGTTCATATATTGCCATATATCACATTTTTGTATGGGAGGCCTATTGTGTAGACTAATTATAGGCTACTGTTGAAGTAGGTCTAATCTTTTTTTTTTTAGCTAGGGTTAGTTAAAGGGGTGGTTCAGGATTTTGGACATAGGACCTCATTTCCAAGTAAGCAAGTGTGATATTTATCAGTGGAGACCGTTTTCAACACGTTTCATCCAGTCCTTCTAATTGCAGAGTTCGCAGGTGCTAGGCTAGCGCAAGTCAACGGTATGTGCTAGCCTGCCACTAAAAACAGTCTTACCCACTCCAAAGTACACCCAAGGCAAATAAATGATAACGCCAGACTATCGATGTAAATGTCTGTATTGATAGTTTTATTTCTAACATTATTCTATCCTTGCATTTCAACGATCGCATTACATTTTGAGGGACTAGTGTCTTAGCAGCGGCGGAATTACACTTGCTCCAGTTAGTAGTACTGCGCCAAAAGTAAACAGTAAAGCGCGACTCCAATGGGGATACCTAGTAGTAGCCTTGGTAATATCAGTCCGCCCGCTGAGATGCAAAATGACTACTAACAACTTCAGGGAACAAAGTATAACTATTGCAACGAGCGATGCGCGAGGGTAGTTGTATTTCTTACACTATTCTATCAACACAGACATTTACATCGATTGTCTGGAATTTGCCTCGAAAGTGTCCTTTGGAGTAGGTAAGACTGTTTTTAGTGGCAGGCTAGCACATACCGTTGACTTGGCGCTAGCCTAGCACCTGCTTAACTCTGCAATTAGAGCGACTGGATGAAACGTGTTGAAAACGGTCTCCACTGATAAATATCATACTTGCTTACTTGGAAATGAGGTCCTATGTCCAAAATCCTGAACCACCCCTTTAAGTGGTCCTGAAACTGAAAAGTTTGAGAAACACTGTCGTGAGGGCCAAAGTGTTAATGTTTTACTTACCGCTAGATGGCGATATGCTCAAACACAACACATTCCCCAAACAGACTCTCCATCTTAGCCATAGCTAACTTGCTAGCTTAACTTTCCATATTAGCTTACTTGCTAGCAAACTTTGCATCATCAGTCTAACTAGTTAAAAGTTGACATTACATGATGAACATTTTCGAATGGACATTCTGGGGAATGTTAATATGTATGAGAGAAGCTTCAACTTCTGGGTATGTAGCATTGTGGCATAAAGCTTAGGTAGTTAGCTTGAAATCTCCAGTGTTCTTGTTCCATGTAGTTTCATGTTGCAGCCACAGGGTTGCAGCAACAGCACGTAGACTAGCCTACAGGAAAGCTGTTGCGTATTCCTCATTCGGAATATTTTGAAAACGTAACAGCTAGATATTCTGTCTTCTCATTTTGTAGACGAAAATGAAGAGAGATTTTATCTTAGTTTTTATTTCATGCAAAACATTTTAGTCTTTTTTCGTCAACAATAATGCATCTTAAGATAGTCTTAGTCAGTGTTTCAGGACATTACTGCCGTCTCGTCATCGTCTCGTCTTAGTCATGAAAAAAAAGGTTGTTGACGAACACATTTCCTCTCGTCTCGTCTGACGAAATTAACACTACCTGGGTGTGCAGTGCAGTGTATATCACGCGTGGTCCTTCTGACCCACTCCATAGCTACGGTCCTCCCTCTGGTAAGCCCTCTGTCGTTTTGCTTTATTAATTAATGTACGTGTTTATGTTTGTTTGTATTGTATTTCTGGTGGGCCTACCGATAACCATACCCACAGCAGTTTGCATGTGAGCGCGCATGTGTGTGTGAGTGTGTACGTGCGCAATCATTTAACAGAACCTTTGAAAAACATTTTAAAGAGTTGAGAAATATTTGAAAATAAATAAACATTTATACGATTGGAAATAGAACCTTGTCTCTGTTTTGATTTGCACAAACCTGATTGCCTTTGTGCGGGTACATTGTGAAACGTGGTAACTGTGATCAATCTGGGTGTTTGTAACCATAAATTCACTTTCCCTCGGGGGATCATACTCCCCGGGGGTGGCGTAGTCGAAAGTACTTATTGGTTTCTGCCACTTACTACAATTGCAAGATATCTGTTGGTATATATCCAGAAAACGTGCGCTCATTTTACTAAATAGTGCGCACATTTGACTAAATTGTGCTCTCAATTTAGTAAAATGTGCGAACAATATAATAAAATGTGCGCACAATTTACTAAATCGTGCACACGTTTTACTAAATTGAGAGCACAATTTAGTAAAATGTGCGCACGATTTAGTAAAATGAGCGCACGATTTAGTAAAATGAGCGCACATTCTCTCGATACACAAAAATATTTTGCAATGACACCTCCTGGGCTCCGTAGTACGTTTCATGGACGTATTATATATAACTGGAGAGAGTGACTTAAGTCCCACCCCCATTCATTTCAATGGCACATGCTAGGCTAGCTACTTCACAGCCAAAAAAGTTTGAAATTGACCGCAGCCATCTTTGCAAAAATGGCGTTTCATGGGTGTTCGTTTCCGCCACCAGGTAGAATTAGCCTATTAGTGCAGCAGATTAATGGCATATTTCAAGAGAATCGTTCAAATTGGTATAAAAGCATAACATTTGGCACAGATACTCTCTAAAGGTCACTTTTTGGGAAAAAGGCGCTGGCCACCCAAAAATTCAACATGGTGGCCAGTTTTTCAAGATGGCCGCTATTTCTGTCAAATGTCATTATGTCAATCGTTCAAACAGTGATGTAGGCATAACATTTTGTGAAAATACTCTCTTAAGAATTTTTTTTTTTTTGGAAAATGTGCTTGTCCCTCAAAAATTCAAGATGGCAACCATTTTTCAAGATGACTGCCATTTCTCTTGAATTCTTCCATCAATTTTTCAAATGGTGATGCTATCATCAAATTTGGTACAAATATTCTTCAAGGAACATTCTCATGGAAAAAGGTGTGTGCCACTCAAAAATTCAAGATGGCCACCATTTCTGTCAGAGCTCAATGTAATGTGTTAAGGGAGGTTTTATTTAATAGAGTGAATGTCATTACACAACCAGGGCACACTGGTGACTTCACTGTTGTGGAACTCAGTATGGGGTTCAATTTCAGCTGATCTAGTTTTATTTACACTGTAGTTCTTGACTAGTAGTAATAGTATAGCTAAGTGTATAGTCCCAAATGCTGTCTAATAGCCCCTCATCAATTAGCTAGTAATAGATGTAGTTAGATAGCCGCACCTGAATTGACAGGTTGTGCCAGCGCGGGAGAGCCGGGCCAAGGGTAAGCAGGGCAATATATGACTTGTTCATGTATGCTTACCTGGAAGGTGTACCGATCACACGGGACTTAAATGGCACTGGATGAATGATCGGGCTAGGTGTAGGTGACCCGAACCTAGTTGTATGTGTACTATGTCTATGATTGAGGTGGTAAAAGGATACCCCTCGGCCTTAATCAGACAACAATCCCCCAAAATGGCAAATGAAAATCCCATGTCAGCCAAGAGATCAACTGATTGGATGAAATGTTGTCTTTGTCAGACAGACACAAAGGATCACCACCTACCCATCATGTTTCTTAACAGGATGGCTATAAAATGATTACCACCAACATTCCACTCTTTCACACCATCAACAAAATGTCAGTGACCCTGGACCTGGAACGACTGGATGAAGGTGGTGGTATAGAAGCTACTTTGAGAAGGAACCAAGCGAAGTATCACTGCAATTGTCGGTTCAACAACAAAAAGTTACTTTGTGCCCAGAAGCAACAATCCGATGCTCAATGTAGTGAGGCAGATGAAGGCCAAACAAAGCGTCGCAGAACCATGATGCAGAAAAGTCTAGATCAGATCATGATGCAGAAAAGTCTAGATCAGATCATGATGCAGAAAAGTCTAGATTTTGGGGCAGCCGTGGCCTACTGGTTAGCGCTTCGGACTTAACCGGAGGGTTGCCGGTTCGAACCCCTACCAGTGGGCCGCGGCTGACGTGCCCTTGAGCAAGGCACCTAACCCCTCACTGCTCCCCGAGCGCTGCTGTTGTTGCAGGCAGCTCACTGCGCCGGGATTAGTGTGTGCTTCATCTCACTGTGTGTTCACTGTGTGCTGAGTGTTTCACTACAATGGCGCTACAATTCCTTTCCACTTCCAATTCCACTTCCTCTCGCTACAATGGCGGTGCGTACTGGCAGGCTGGCTGGTCCTGCGGGAGCGCACGCAAACAACAATTCTGACTTCCCACTAGAAACCGGTTTACATTCTAAATATACAAATAAACAGCATAGGCTGACTGACATATTTCAAAGACTACTTGTTTTAAACTATGTGTTTGCACTACTGCTTCTATCCGTGCGAAACTGCTACTCATACCAACAACAATCCGGCCGTGAATGTGACGTTCGTCGCGGCTTTATCCTCAATCCATGGAGCCAATATGTAACTTACGTCAAAATCCTAAAAAATGGCCGTGCTATCCAACCAACAACTTGGACAAACACCCGAGGTACTGACTTAACCCTCTGGGCGCCACTGTCGAGTTTACTCGACAAGATGCGGTACTGAATAAAACGGCTGATTTAGTCAAATAGGGTGTCATATTTCGTTCGACATCCACTCCACTAGATGGCAGACATGTCATACGTCATCCCCGAGTCCGAAAAAGGTCATGGTTTAAACAAAACTTTTGAGCTACAGCGCATTGAATCAGTGCGTGCAATACCGAGCTAGTGTGGGTGTGAGCCACTTTGTCAGAGCCGATATTGTCAACGTCAGCGGTATTTGCATTAGATTATCGTCTAATGGCATCAAAAAGTTTACCTGAAATGAAGTGTTGGGTCTTCTATTCGCCGGACCCTGATTCTGAAGGGGAATATCTGCCTTCAGGAAATGACAGTGATTCGTTTAGTGAGGCTTCAGATGCGCCCCTGCCTTGCAATGATGCAGCTGGACAAAGTGAGAGTTTACTCCATAGTTTAGCTTACACGCAAGCACAAGCGTTGAAATGTTTGCCCAATGTCACTGGTGGGAATAATGTTTTCACGGGTTGGAGTTCATCGGGAAGTTAGCAGGGTGTGGCGAATGAGGCTGGAGGTAGCCTAATGTCCATAGCGCTAGCTTCTGTCTTGTGCCTCTCCACAATCGCGGCGACAGTAACGTGGTGGAGCCTATGTCTAATGCCACTGGGTATGTTAGGCGAGGTCGGTGCTCATAGGACAGTTCGGGGAACGTGAGTGGCAGTGTGGGGAGTCGCAATGAGAATGACAGTAGGCCTAGTCCGAAGGCGCAAATTCTCTCTCCACTGGTGAGGCAGATCTGGCCATGCTGCTGCATGGTGGAGGTGGTGACACGCTCTCTTCCTCTCCCACACACACACACACACACACACACATTAGGTCATGCATAGTCTATCACAAGATGATGGGAATGCCGGCCCTGTATGGATAGGGATAGGGAGTCATTATCACTACAGCAAAAAGCCTGCTACATAAAAAAAAAAAAAATGTCAGCCATTTATTAGTAATGATTTACACTGTTGATTTGCTATCTATTTCCCTGATCATTTAGGACATACACTATGTGTTCCTTTTTGTGTGTTCATGTCCTTGTGATGTGTGTGTCTTTGTCAGCTAAGACAACAAAAAAAAAAAAAATACTAACATTGTCTCTTGTCTTGTCTCGTCATCTCACTCCTGATCTGTGCCTTGCCGTGGCAAATGAGCTTTTGAACTAAACAGGTCTTGTCTACTTGTGTTTGTGTGTCATCTGAATAATATATATGTGCCCCATACAGTACATGGAATCAGAGTGCCTACTGTATGTAGTAAATGGAAAATCTCTACAGCAAAAGGCCAGTCTACCGCTACATGCATTTGGTTTGTTTCTGCCATTTATTAGTAATGATTTACACAGTTTGTTCACTACTTACTATTTACCTGAGCATTCAGTATTGTGCAATATAGCATACAGAAGGTGAGGGACATTTTGGGGGGAAAGAAGTGGTGCATTTTAACATTCAAACATGCGACTTTTCATGAAAATTCTATAATCCAAGATGGCCACCACCATATGATGTCATAATATGCAAATTAGATATAAACATTTAATCTCTACATAAACTTTGGGTCATCCTTAATATTTCTCTAATTTACAGAAAGTCTCTCTCTTATCACTTTTAAGATATAGCCTTTTGAAATGAAGATGTCAAAATTGATCGTTTCGGAAAAAAACCTCTGGCGCCTAAAGGGTTAAAACAACCGTACAGAAATATCATCTACCTGATGGCAATCCTCCTGCTGGCTGGTGATTTCGAACCAAATCCAGGGCCTCATCTGGCCTCTGTTGGCGACCTGCTGCCCTCTCCGGTGCCTTGGCTTTTCACCCTACTCTGACGATGCATCCGTCGGCATGTGGAAGTGCCCACGGTGTACCCTCATCGCGGCAGGGGGACAGCGGTAGCGAATGGAGTGCCCTGGCTGCCTCGTCCTGTCTGGGGAGCAACGTCCTCGATGCGGCGCTTTTGTCTAATAACGCACAATGTGCGATTTCTGCTCTGGATACTACAACCACCGCTGCTGTTGCTGAGGATTCGCCCGCGGTGCAGGATGGAGAACACCCCTGTCCACGTACACCTGGAAGCGGTGAGTTCCAAACATTGACTGCTCCACCCTCACAAGAGAACAGGCCGTACTGCTAATTCCGTCAAACATACCCCTCTCAACCGGCAACCAACTAGCACAACGACGCAATGACAGGGGAACCTCAGCCTGTTGTTGTGAGGTGCGCTAATCCCGTTCTTAAAAAACAGGGCTTATTCAAAACATTTCAAACAGTCAACCATGCAAAGATCATCTGGGACCCGAGGCTAAAACCGAGGGGACTCTTCAGTGGTCACTTAAACATTAGTAGTATTGTCTCAAAGACTGAACAGTTGACTCATTTATTGGGGAACTCAAACCCCTGGACTTCTTGTGCCTATCAGAAGCTTGGCTAAAACAGTGTACTCCCATCAGTGTTTTCACAATGTCTGGGTACCAATGCTTCAGACGAGAAAGGACTGTGGGGAAAGGGGGTGGGGTGCTAATATATGTGAAAGACGGTATCAAATGCGAACGCATGTTTTTTAAGGCAGCAATTACACTGGAATACATAGCATTGAAATGTGTCTTGTCTCAGCAAATGTCTTTTACCATTATAGGACTTAACAGACCCCCGACTGCCAATGACACTCTTTATGAACAACTTACTGGCGTCTTGAAAGAATGTAATCACAATAAAGAAATAATTCTCATGGGGAATTCCAATCTTAATTGGGAAGATAAGACTAAAAGGAAAAAGCTAAAGGTCATAACAGACAAATACCATTTAGAACAGTTGATAAAAGGCCCAACCAGGATCACTAAATGCTCAAGTACACAACTTGACCTAATTTACTCTAATAAATGTGAAAGAATAACAAAAAGTTATAATCTGATCACTGGTTTGTCTGATCACAATTTAACTCTGGTGGCAAGGAAATTAACCAAAAAAAAGATTTCTAAACACTACACCAACGCCACGCCACACAAACGCTCTCTGTATACCTAAAAGTAAACAAAATATTGTAACGATTTGATAGCGATACACACAGTTGTCCAATCAAAAGGTTTATTAGCTGAGAACGAGAGCACACAGACCAAGACACAGAACACAATACACACGGGGCAGGTCAAGAAGACACACACACACTACACCAACAGGGGAGGACGCAGCCCCCCACACAAAAAGGATCACACACGAGGGAGAACTAAAAGGGAAACATGTTACCATAAAGACGCCAACATTACACCCAAAACTAAGGAGATATAAAGACATAAACTCCCCAAATGTTCGCTCTCGTATCCCAGGATGCCCTGCGCGGGAGAACGCTAGCACTGTCTTTTGCGCTGACGTTACAATATATTTGACAATGAGATAAACAATATTGACTGGAGTGACATAATATCCTCTGGAGATCTGGAGCTTAGCTGTCAGATGTTTACATCAAAGATCAATGCTGTCAGAGTAGGGCTGAACGATTTATTGCATTTGCGATAATATCGCGATATTATGAAACGTGATTTTCAAACCGCAAAGGCTGCGATTACGCTTCGGAATATGTGACGTCACCAAAACGCATTTATACTTGCCGACGCGCCACCGACTCTTCACACCCACCACTGAAGAAGCAAAAAACGTAAACAAGAGGACCAGCTAACAGTGTCAAAAAAAGGTCTGATCAGTAGAGCTACTTTGGTTAAAAATAAACCTCTTCATTACCTTTTGCTCAAACCTGCCATGTTCCTGGTTCTAGTTCATAATTCTCCTGTGCTGCTACTCTGGCCGGTAACTTTGTTCACTTGTCCAGCTGACGATTAAAAATCCACGACTGTTTAGGCTGCACAGCAGCCATTTACCTGTGCACTGGGGACTTTGTTAACTGGAGTACAATGACAGTGGGGGCATTTGCAATATCCAAGGGGGTTGGCGGCGCAAACAAATGCATTGATGCATAATGTTATCCGCAAGTAGTTGACACAGCTAACCACCAAAAACCCAGCTGTTCCAACATTAGCTTACCGGCTAAGGCTCTAGGCTACATACATGCTGCTAACTGCTGCTAACTTTGCCTGTTTAAAGGAACCGTATGTAAGAAATGTATTTCAATTAATCATAAAATGGCCCTGATATGTCACTAGACATTAAGAAATCATGTTCATTTCAAATACTTATATCACTGACAACAGTAGTCCGGCCAGGATATTGTCATTTAAAAAGTGAAGTTGCAGCCCTCAACTGATGTTGTGTTTTGTCATGTCATGTTGTGTTTTGGTCTGATGCACCACCCTCTACCTATTTTTTAATCACAAAGTCAGTAGCGTTTCGGCATCCGGGTTGGCAACCTCGAGTCAGAGGGGAGGGGGAGGGGATACACCGCTCTACAGTAATTTGAAAGTGACTGCAGTACCAGTTTTGGCCACAATCTTACATATGGTTCCTTTAAAGAGTTTTGTCTCCGCGATTGGCTTTGTTGTGATATGAACAAACTAGTTAATTTGCATGCATGCGTATTGCGCTGTGGTGTTGATGATGTTAACCTTTAGTTAACACCGAGCGGAACAGTCATTCGGCCGCATTTATTTGCGCTGCAACAATCTACAGTAGTTTGTTCCGATTCACGTGCAAGTAGCCTACAGAGGAGAGGAGCGGGTGTGTGTGTGTGTGTGTGTGTGCGCGTATGGAGAACACAGGACAAGGAGAAGCCGTGTCAGTGCCACTGCATGTAGACCTAACTGTTAACTAACGATAGAAGATCATATCTACATGAAATTGTAAATAGAAACAAAATAGAAACGTATAAGAATCATTTTTTCATCATGTTTACAAGGCTGGAAGTTCAACAAATATAGGTCTACTAATGTGATTAAAATAGTTAAATAAAAAATATTTCATTCATCAATCTTATTCAATGACCTAATGCCATCATAACATAGGCCTGGGCTCCAGGAAAGAACAGTTTATGTTAAACTTATCTACTTTTGTGTTGGTCATACTATAGAATAATAAATTGCTTGTCTTTATTGAATAAGACAGAAGATAAAGAGCTTAAAAATAATTGCATATCGCAATCGCAATATTGGTGAGAAAAATCGCAATTAGATTTTTTTCCAAAATCGTTCACCCCTAAGTTCACTGTGAAAATCCAGAGAAAAAATAGAAACAAGACCAACCTGCCTTGGTTCAGTGAAAACCTATGGCAACTGATGAAAAATAGGGACACAACTTTAAAAAGGGCCATTAAGACTAAAAGAGACACTGACATTTTGGCTTACAAAGGTTTAAGGAACCAAGTGATTAAGGAGCTTAGATTGACTTAGAGTCACGTTTTTTTCTCCAACTTATGAACGAGGCTAAAGGTAATAGCAAAGACATTTGGAAAAGAATTAACAGCTTGACAGGGAGAGCTCAACATCACTCACATGACATCCAGCTCACCGTTCAGGGCAAAACAATAGACGATAGTGCTACAATTGCCTCCACATTTAACTCTTTTTTTTTATTGAATCTGTTCAGGAGCTAGGAAACAATTTCAGATTTATGGAACAGAATAGCAACTTGAATGCTGCAGGGCAGGGCTTTGACTTAGACATAGCCAGTGAAGAAGAAGTAAAGAAAGTGATCTGCTCGCTAAGGAACTCAAAAAGCAGAGATACTTTCCATCAGAAAACAGTGTTCATTAAAAAAAAATTCAGCTACTTTAATTTCCCCTATTACTCACTTAGTAAACCTCTCCATTGCACATAGTTAATTTCCTAACAACTGGAAACAGTGACTTGTGACTCCTATCTTCAAATCTGGAGACCGTCATGTAGTCAGTAACAACAGACCCATAAGTATACTGCCAGTAACCTCTAAGATTGCAGAGAAAGTGGTCATAAAACAGCTAACTGACCACATTAACAGCTGCAACCCTGGCTTAAACACTGCCCAGTTTGGCTTTAGAAAACACTACTCTACAGAAACAGCCATCCTACACCTAACAGAGCATATCAGATTACACCTGGACAAAGGTGGAGTTGTTGGAGCTGTATTCTTAGACTTGCGTAAGGCCTTTGACACCGTTAATCACAACGTACTTATGTCTAAACTCGCCAACTTCAATCTTTCGTCTAAAACACTTGCCTGGATATCATCATACCTATCCAACAGGGTACAGTGTGTGAAAATCAAAGATGTGTGCTCTAGCAATTTGAAGTGCACAATGGGTGTGCACTTCAAATTCAGTCGTGGATTTTTAATCGTCAGCTGGACAAGTGAACAAAGTTACCGGCCAGAGTAGCAGCACAGGAGAATTATGAACTAGAACCAGGAACATGGCAGGTTTGAGCAAAAGGTAATGAAGAGGTTTATTTTTAACCAAAGTAGCTCTACTGATCAGACCTTTTTTTGACACTGTTAGCTGGTCCTCTTGTCTGTTAGGCCCACTACTATTTAGTCTTTACATCAATGGCCCACAGTACTGTCATGGAACAGAGGTACAACTATACGCCGACGACACTGTTCTATATACACATACTAAATCAGCCGAGCTAGCAGCTGAGAAACTACCCAGCGGGCACCGTGATGTCAATTTGATGTCAAGAATTAGTCAAGGTTTTGACCACCATGTTGAACATCTATAATTTCATACTATTTTAGCATTACAAGCTATGGCTTGCTTGTAAAGAGTTCCAACAAGGGATCAATCTAACATGTAGTCACTGGTCTATAAAACTTGGGTCAATTTGATATCAAGAAAAAAGGCGTCAAAATGATATGGAATTGACGTCAATGAATTGACCACCATATGCGTATCGCCATTTGATAAGCGCATGCGCACACACAGCAATTCCTATCCCCCACCCTTGATCAAATTCAAATTCGCGTAGCACTCTAGAATCTTTGTTTTTCAACTCCAGTCACCAGTGACTTCAACCGTCACTTTTCTGTCATGCCTCTGACTGAATGTGCAAGCTGTACAAACTCTGCTGTCATCATATCCCAGGTTTTACATTAATACACAGGATTAGATGTTAAAATCCCTTGTGCCGAAATCCAAGGTAAAAACACATCAGAAGCCCCTGCTCAAGTTTAACTTTAAAAAGCACACTACCCACAAATCCGCCAACAAATGGTCACAAGCACAATACAAATGGCCCATCCAACAGCAGTAGCCTATATAGTATGCGGCATGTCATTGGGGTTATCAAGTGGGCACCCTCATTCACCGATGTTTTAGTTAAGTTAGGCCCACGACACCTCATGAAGGCTTAACAGTGAAACCAGCGTCCTGGAGACACTCCCCTCCATGCTGCCACCATATTACCACATTGAAATATCCAATACCCAAAATATTCTTAACCAGCCCAGGCATGGTCAAGGTTGGCTAGGTTGGTCCGTCCCGTTGATGTGGACTGAACCATAACCATAAAAAACATTGGCCAACCAACCATCAACCTAGGCACAGCCCATCACAAACACAAAACAAATTAGCCAGTTAGCTTGGCCCGTTAGCTTAGGCCCCATCCCAAACACAAAACAAATTAGCCAGTTAGCTTACGCCCCATGTTGCCACCATATTACCACAACAAACATCCAAATACCCTTAACCAACCTAGGCATGGTCTAAGTTGGCTAGGTTGGTCTGTCCCGTTGATGTGGACTAAACCATAACCATAAAAAACCTTGGCCAACCAACCATCAACCTAGGCACAGCCCATCACAAACACAAAACAAATTAGCCAGTTAGCTTAGCCCGTTAGCTTAGGCCCCATCCCAAACACAAAACAAATTAGCCAGTTAGCTTACGCCCCATGCTGCCAAAAACCTGTTTCGTTAAGTTAAAGGTTAAACAGTTAGCTTACCTTAGCTTGCGCCCCAGGAAGGGTAACTTCTCCTTACCCGCAACCAAGTCAAATGAGCCAGTTAGCTTACCTTAGCTTGCGCCCCAGGAAGGGTAACTTCTCCTTACCCACAACCAAGTCAAATGAGCCAGTTAGCTTACCTTAGCTTGCGCCCCAGGAAGGGTAACTTCTCCTTACCCACAACCATTCGCTTGCCCGTTCTGCTGCTAAAGATATGTTACTAACCACCTGCCTTAGACTTCGACCACAAATGCCCAATTCAGACAGCAAGCCAATAGCAGATCTGGCCACAAACCCACGTGCACCGATTTCAATAGGCCTTAATCGTGCACTCCAACCTCGCTTAGTTGCCTCCTCTGCTATCTCAGTGTATTTAGCTCTCTTCAGCTCATTGGCCATTTCCACTCTGTCTTCCCAAGGAACAGTGAGTTCAATGAAGTAAACTATCTTCTCTGAATCCGACCAGAGAATCACGTCGGGTCGTAGCTTAGTACTCACTATATGTGGAGGTACTGCCATCTGCTGGCCAAGATCAACCTTCATTTCCCAGCCCACCCCATTTTTCAACTGGCCGGTTTTACACCTGGCCTTCGCAGAACAAGGTTTATCCCCCTGACGTACAAAGTTAATTTGCCTTCCCCCTTTACTAGCTGCTAATGAATTGACTTCTCTCCTTTTATCCTCTATTGCCGCTGCCACACATTTCAATACCTGGTTATGACGCGTGTATACCGCCCTGGGTGAGACCTACCTTGCATCCTGATAGGATATGGTGGAGACTGCCCACACACGAGCAAAGTATGCATTTATCATCCTCACCAAACCATTGACTTAAATTCTTGGGAGATGGGAGCACATCATATGTAGCACCTAACATAAATTTGATCTTACCAGCTTCCATGCCCCATAGATCTTTCCATTTAATCCGTCTTTTTTCCACCCCTTCCCAGTTCACCCACTGCCCTTGTTTTGCCTGCGACACTGCCTTAGTACATCTTATAGCCTCCTCCTGTCTATGCATTTCCTCCACTACCATTTTCCTCTTTTCTCCTGCAGAAGCCTTACTCCACAAGGGTTTACTTGCACCCACCCCTAGACCCTCCCGCCCGTGCTGCACATGGCCCATTATATCCCTATGCTTCAATGCTGATTGAGCTTGCTTAACTGCCTGCTCTGGGTTCCACTTCCTCCCTGCATTAACTGTGGGTGCAACTTTCCTCACCACTGGGTCCTTGGACTGAGTAAGAGTCAATTCCAATCTAGCCCTTAGCACACTTAAATTCCTCTGTCAGACTAGATATTGGCAACTCTACAATACCCTTCCCATACAAGGCTACACTGCTTAAGCAGCGTGGGACTCCGAGCCATTTTCTGACAAAGGAGTTGATCATTTTTTCCAACCTCTCTACCTTTGACAGAGGAACTTCATAAACTGTCAATGGCCACATTAGTCGAGGCAACAAACCAAACTGCAAACACCACAGCTTGAGCTTACCTGGCAGCCCCGACTTGTCAATTTTTGCAATACCTTGCCTAGTGACCTGTTTCAAGTCTTCAACCTGTGATTTATCACTAAGGCTTGCATCATACCACCTTCCCAGACTTTTCACTGGTTTCTCCAGAACTGTGGGAATCACCTCCTCATTTATAGCAAACTTCTTATCTGTTACCTTCCCTTTAACAATTGAGAGACTCCTCGACTTACTTGGTTTCACCTTCATTCTGGCCCATTGCAGATTACTATTTAACTTACCCAGCAACCTGTTGGTGCATGGAACGGTTGTCGTCAAGGTTGTCATGTCGTCCATGAAAGCCCGAATCGGGGGGAGGCGTGGCCCTCCCTGCAACTTCTCCCCACCCACTACCCATTTTGAGGCCCTAATGATGACCTCCATTGCCATTGTAAAAGCAAGTGGGGAGATGGTACATCCTGCCATGATTCCTATCTCAAGTTGTTGCCACCCTGTGGTGTAATCAGCTGTAGTAAAACATAATTGAATATCCAGAAAGTATGCTTTTACTAGGCTTTTAATGCTACCTGGGATTCTGAAATAATCAAAGGCCTCCCACGACAGACTATGCAGCACAGACCCAAAAGCATTAGCCAAATCCAAGAACACAACGTGCAGGTCTCTCTTCTCACGCTTTGCTAATTGAATTTGGTGCCAAATCATGCTGGTATGCTCTAAGCACCCGGAGAAGCCAGGAATTCCAGCTTTTTGCACCGTGGTATCAATTAGTTTATTCCTCTCAAGGTAATTTGTCAGTCTCCGTGCCACCACACTGAAGAAAACCTTCCCTTCAACATTCAGTAGACTAATTGGCCTAAATTGATTAATCTCCACTGCGTCCTTTTCTTTGGGAATAAATATTCCCCCAGCCCTCCGCCAAGCCTTGGGAATACTCTGCTTTTTCCAAACTATCTTCATTAATTGCCATAAAAATCTTAAAACATCTGGTGCATTCTTATACAACCCGGTAGGGCACTCCATTAGGTCCGGGGCTGAAGAGGCCCTTGCGCGTTTATTACTTCTTGCACCTCTTTCCACCTTGGGGACTATCGTCGCATTGGCTACTTAATTCACCAATAGGTGGGATATCAGCAGGAAGTACCATCTCTCTGAACCTCTCCCCATCTTTGTGCACTCCCTCTAAATACTCCTCAAGCTTCTGCTTAGGTTCCAAAGACTACCACTCTTCTGCATTCTGAATAAAGACTTAACAAACTTAAATGGGTCTTTATAGAATGCTAGTCGAGCTCGTGATTTCTTCTTCCTATTTTTTTCCTAATATTTTCAGCTCTTCTTAGCACTACCAACCGCTCCCTCACATCTGCCTGTAGACAGTCAATACCTTCCTTCTCATCATCTGTAGCTTTTCTCCACTGCTTCTTAAGCTGCCTCCTCTCCTTGAGAAGTTTATCTATCTCCTGCTGGCGCCTAGATTTAACTACCTCATGTTGCCGTTTTGTCCTTCTCTCAATAGTCCCAAATCTTTCCTTACCATAGCTATGAATAATGTCTCCCATTTTCTCTAATTTGCTTTCAGCCGTCCCCTTGAGCTGACCCAGGATACTGACCAAATCACTATTAACATCTTCCCACATTCTACATTCTGCTGCGCCTGGCCATCTAACCCCAGGCCTATGACCATTAATCTTCTCCCTCCTTGGCTGACTGGCCTCTCTTTCTGCCTCAGTGCTAGAACTTTCCTCAAAAACAGGGGTACTGATGTCCTGCGAACTGTGGGTTTCTTCCGGTTGCTGAACTTCAACCGACTGACTTGATGCACTTCTTAAGAAATAGCTATCAATGCGGGGACCCTGTGTTCCCTCTACCAAGCACTTCTTTTTTCCTTGATGAATTTTCAGGCCCTTTAGACTTGTAACCTTCTGCCAACCACACACACACATCTGCAGCTTTTTCTCAGTTTTCTCTGAACTAGTGGCTTCCACAAACATGTTTTCCTTACTCGTAATCAAATTCGTTCCAGGGTCAGTAACCATGTCTATCACAAGTGAGTCATCTTCCGCCCCTGCTCTCGCTGACTCTAGGGGTATTTTCTCATTATGTCGTACTGTAGCTTAGTAGGGTGCAGCCCATAGCTTAGTGAAGCCTGGGCTACTGCCACAATGAGCTGCTAACCCATTGTAGCCCCGGCGGGGTCTATTCCCTCCTGTCAGCCGTCTTTCCGTGCTGTCACAAGGTCTTTCCCTAGTTGCCAGCTGCCCTATTCACAGCAGTCACTAGCCTATGCTAGCTTCAGCATTACATTAATAAACAGGATTAGATGTTAAAATCCCTTGTGCCAAAATCCAAGGTAAAAACACATCAGAAGCCCCTGCTCAAGTTTAACTTTAAAAAGCACACTACCCACAAATCCGCCAACAAATGGTCACAAGCACAATACAAATGGCCCATCCAACAGCAGTAGCCTATATAGTATGCGGCATGTCATTGGGGTTATCAAGTGGGCACCCTCATTCACCGATGTTTCGTTAAGTTAGGCCCACGACACCTCATGAAGGCTTAACAGTGAAACCAGCGTCCTGGAGACACTCCCCTCCATGCTGCCACCATATTACCACATTGAAATATCCAATACCCAAAATACTCTTAACCAGCCCAGGCATGGTCAAGGTTGGCTAGGTTGGTCCGTCCCGTTGATGTGGACTGAACCATAACCATAAAAAACCTTGGCCAACCAACCATCAACCTAGGCACAGCCCATCACAAACACAAAACAAATTAGCCAGTTAGCTTAGCCCGTTAGCTTAGGCCCCATCCCAAACACAAAACAAATTAGCCAGTTAGCTTACGCCCCATGCTGCCAAAAACCTGTTTCGTTAAGTTAAAGGTTAAACAGTTAGCTTACCTTAGCTTACGCCCCAGGAAGGGTAACTTCTCCTTACCCGCAACCAAGTCAAATGAGCCAGTTAGCTTACCTTAGCTTGCGCCCCAGGAAGGGTAACTTCTCCTTACCCACATCCATTCGCTTGCCCGTTCTGCTGCTAAAGACATGTTACTAACCACCTGCCTTAGACTTCGACCACAAATGCCCAATTCAGACAGCAAGCCAATAGCAGATCTGGCCACAAACCCACGTGCACCGATTTCAATAGGCCTTAATCGTGCACTCCAACCTCGCTTAGTTGCCTCCTCTGCTATCTCAGTGTATTTAGCTCTCTTCAGCTCATTGGCCATTTCCACTCTGTCTTCCCAAGGAACAGTGAGTTCAATGAAGTAAACTATCTTCTCTGAATCCGACCATAGAATCACGTCGGGTCTTCTTCTTCTTCTTCTTCTTCTGTCAGGTTTTATGGCAGTTTACAGGCAAAGTGTATTACCGCCATCTACTGGACTGAGATGCAATCAATTGGATGTTATTTCAAGGAAAATCATAAAAATAAAAAATAAAATAAATAATAATAAAAATAAATTAAAAAAAAAAAACACAAAACAACCAACTAAATCCTATTTGCTAATTGTGTTTCTTTGATAAATGTGATGACAGCACTAGTGATGTTTCCTGATCTAGGCTCACCTAATAAGGTGTCTAAAGAGAAGGCTTTCTTGGCTGCGTTCACTTCCCTCTTTAGCTTTTCTCTTTGTCTGGAGAATCTTAAGCATTTTAAAAGAACATGATCTACATCCTCTCTCATCCCACAAAACTCACATTTTCCAGTTGGATGTTTATTTACAACATGTAAGCTATTATTCAAACCAGTATGGCCTATTCTCATCCTTGTAAACCAAACCTCCTCTTGTCTGTTTGGGTACATAGGTTTGTTATTTAGGATATTCTTTTGTATATTATATAAATGTCTACCTTTCTTCTCCTTATCCCATTCAGCTTGCCATATTAAGTTAACTTTGTGTTTGATGATTACCTTAACTTCTGATCTGCTGAGAGGAATGTTTAACTGAACTTCCTCTTCCTTAGTTGCCTCTTTTGCCAGCTTGTCTGCTTCCTCATTACCACCAACTCCTTTATGAGCAGGTACCCATACAAACTGGATTGATATTCCCTGTTGACTGATTGCAAATATGATATTATTAATTTCATTCAATAAATCCTGTCGGCATGATGATTCTCCATTTTGTATAGATGTGAGAGATGACATTGAATCAGAACAAATAACTGCTTTAGGGGGCCTAGCTTCTTCTATCCACTGTAATGCAATAATAATAGCTGTCATTTCAGCTGCAAATATGGACAGATGGTCTGATGTTCTCTTTTTAATAGAGATTTTGAGATCAGGGATATATGCTGCAATACCTGTTTTACCCTCTGAATCTTTAGATGCATCTGTATAGACCTGTGTTGTATCATAATACATACTTCCTAGATATTGCTCTACGTTCTGATACACTCCTCCAGATTTAGCTATCTCTTTGGTTTCCATAATTACCATAGGAGAACAAAACAACCAAGGTGGAGTTCCTACCAGGGGCACAGTCTTACTACAATTGATACCATCTATTTCCAATTGGTTTGCTATTTTATTACCATCCCAACCAAAGCTACAAATCTGGGATCTACCATATTCCCAACACTTTCGTTAAGAACTTTCTTAGTGGGGTGTGATACATCATGTTCCTTTAAATTAATCCAGTAAGCCATACTCAACTTAATAACGCCTAAGGCTTAAGGGCATTTCTCCTGTTTCTATTTGTAATGCTGGTATTGAAGATGTTCTAAATGCACCACAACATATCCTCAGACTTTTAGCCTGCATTCTATTGATTTCACCAATCAATGTCTTAGATGCTGAACGATACACAATACATCCATAGTCTAACACTGATCTTATCAGTGCAATATAAATTCTTTTAAGGGACATCCCTGACGCTCCCCAGTTGTACCCTGACAAACATTTCAAAACATTAATGCCCTTTTTGCACCTCTCATTTATTTTCTGTATGTGTTCCTTAAATGTTAACTTGACATCAAACCACACTCCCAGGTACCTAATAACGTTAACTTGTTTTAATGATTGATTATATAACTTAAGTTCTAGTGTGGGATTTATTCTTTTCTTTGAAAAACAAATAAATTGAGTCTTCTCTATAGACAAATGAAAACCCCACTCACATGCCCATTTTTCTACCTTGTTAATAGCCAGTTGCATTTTGGTTGTAATATTATCAATATTGCGTCCTTTTACCCACAAAGCTCCATCATCCGCATATAATGCTCTATTAATTCTAATGTCGTCTATTGTATTGAAAACATCATTAATCATGATGTTGAACAGCACTGGACTGCATACACTACCCTGAGGTGTTCCGTTTTCTATTGAATAGATGTTAGAAAAATTAACCCCAACTCTCACTTCTATTGTTCTATCCTTTAAAAAGTCTCTAATCCAGTTAAACATCTTACCACTAATACCCATTCTATTCAGCTTAATTAACAGTCCCTCCTTCCATAGCATATCATACGCTTTCTCTATATCAAAGAATGTTGCTAAGACTGATTCTTTACTGACTTGCGCTTTCCTTACTTCATTTTCTAGACATACAACAGGGTCCATCGTGAGATGCGCCCATTACGGAACCCACTCTGGTGTGGGGAGACAAGACCTCTTTTTTTCAATTTCATACATTAGTCTTCTAGTGATCATTTTCTCCATAAGCTTACATAAGTTAGATGTTAATGCTATTGGCCTGTAACTTTTAACTTCAGTCTTATCTTTCCCTGGTTTCCCAATAGGAACCACTACAGAATGTTTCCAGCCCAAAGGCAATCTTCCTTGCTCCCAAACCTTATTGTAAAGACTTAAAATTATCATTTTAGCCATATCATCGACTTCATTAATCATTTTATAACATACACCATCCTTCCCCGGTGAAGTATTCCTAACCCCATTTAACGCTCTCCTAAGTTCAAATAACGTAAATTCCTTATCTAGTACACTCTCGTTTATTACATGTTTCCCCAGTAGCCCAATTACTCTCATCCATAACTTTAACTCTCCAAGACAATTCCTCATCAGTTAGGTTTTTTGAACTATGAACCTTAACAAAACTTTTTGCAAGCATCTCTGCTTTCTCTTGATTAGTTACTGCCTCTTTATCATTATTTTTAATTACAGGTAGAGAAAATTCCCTTCTAATGCCTCCCATCTTTTTAATCATGCTCCAAACATCACCCACTTTGACTTCTGCTCCTATTTTACCACAAAAGTCACGCCAATATGTCCTTTTAGCTTCTTTTATGACTCTTTTAACCCTTGAGTGTAATTTTTTATATTCCATTAAGTTGGTATAGGAATGATTTGATTTAACAATTTTGAAAGCTTTATTTCTGGCTTTAATTGCTTCCTTACAATCATCTGACCACTAAGGTACCATTCTTCTTTTCCTCATCCCAGAAGATTTGCCAAGAACCTCCTCCGCTGACTCACATAAAATATTTGTAATTGTTGAATTTAACTCATCAACATCATTACTCATTTCTGACATTATTCCCATTAGCCTGCCACTTGCCTTCATGCTATATAACCCCCAGTTTGCTTCTTTCATTCTCCATCTTGGAAACCAATTCTCTTCAAGGCACACATTTTGATTTCTAATACCTAACCAAATAATATAGTGATCACTGCCAAGAGAATTTTCACTAACCTCCCATTCACTAACCCCTGCTATCTGATCAGATACTAATGTAAGATCTATTGTTGATCCTGTTCCATGAGACGCATCATACCTAGTATTCCTTCCGTCATTTAAACAAACCAACTTATTGGAAATTCCATTGGAAATACCAAGGTAGAATTTCATCCACCAACACCCGCAGACTGTTAAATATAATGTACCACTCTACAAATTTTCAAGATAATACCATCATAGCAACTCTGGACGCAGAAAAAGCTTTTGATAGGGTGAACTGGAATTTCCTGTTTTCCACATTAGGGAGGTTTGGCTTCGGGGAGTCGTTCATTAACTGGATTAAACTTCTATATACCTCTCCTTCAGCCACAGTAATCACCAATGGACTAACATCACAAAGTTTCACTCTTCACGGGGAATTAGACAGGGTGCCCACTCTCCCCTCACTATTTACAATCTTCATTGAACCCCTAGCAGCTGCCATCCGTCAGAACCCCCTCATCAAAGGTGTCCAGACTCCATATATGCATCACAAAATCAGCCTTTATGCTGACGACATTCTTCTCTTTCTTCAAGACCCCACAACATCAGTAGAAGAAACCATCAAACTCATTGACACATTCTCTAAAATTTCTGAATACTCAATCAATTGGAATAAATCTGCAGTTCTCCCATTACATCCCAACAGCTGGGATGTGACAGCCAACTCTTCACCTATCCCACTCTGCACTAACTATATCACTTACTTAGGGATAAAAGTCTCCCCCAGGCTGTCAGACTTATTTAGCCTAAATTATTCCCCTCTACTCACTTCAATAGATGATGACCTTCAACGCTGGAAGAACCTCCCATTATCCATCATGGGCAGAATCTCAGTAATCAAAATGACAATACTGCCCAAAATAAACTATCTATTCTCTATGATTCCAACCCAGCCCACCACCCTCTGGTTTAAGTCTCTCGATTCATTAATCACTAAATTCTACTGGAAAGATAAGACCCCAAGGATCAAACTCGCCACTCTCCAAAAAACAAAAGCAATGGGAGGACTAGAGGCCCCACACTTCCAGCACTATGCCCTGGCCAACCAGCTCCACTTCATCCACAAATGGCTACACCCCACCCCCTCAGACAACACCTGGTTAGACCTAGAACAAACAATCTGTAAAGAAATTAAAATCTCAGATCTCCCTTTCTGCAGTCAGTCGGTCAAAAAACATCCATCCTTCAAAGCCCCAACAATTTCAGCTACTCTGACAGCCTGGTGGAGATTCTACCACATCACTGATTCACCTATAGCACCATCAATTCGCACCCCGATTTGGAATAACCCAGATTTCACCGTCAATAAAAAAAACACTTAACTTTCACACATGGATGGGAAAGGGCATCACTCACCTTCAACACATTCTTCAAGACAATAATCTGGCCTCATTTTCCTGTTTGGTCCAGAAGCACGGCATCGAGAGTAAACACTTCTTACAATACCTGCAAATTAAATCATCTATCCTAGGAAAAATTAACATCCAGACAGCTAACCTTGACATTCCCCACCAATCTCAGAGCTGCTTAATATTCCCACTCCCAAAAAAAAAATACTCTCCCAAATTTACAAAATTATATCTCGTTCAGAAAAAAACAATTGGCCTGCCATATCACAAATGGGAATCAGACTTATCAATTACTCCCGGTGCCGACTTCTGGACCAAAATGTGCAAAACATCTACCTCATGACAAAGAATAGTAATCTACAACTAATACAATACAAGGTTCTTCACAGATTCCACTTCACTGCACATAAATTGGCAAAAAATGGGGTTTGGCTCGGATCTTTGCACTCACTGCACACAAAATAACCCAGATACATACATTCATGCGGTTTGGCATTGCACTCCAATCAACCACTTCTGGGTGAGTGTCACAAAATCTCTCTCTTCCATCTTTGGCTGTCACATCCCAGCATCCCCTTCCTTATGCATACTTGGTGATACATCCACAGTCAATTTAAGCAACTCCGCAATAAAACACTACTGGTAGCTGACTATCGCCAAGAAAACAATCCTCATGAACTGGAAATCTAAGAAAAAAGCTCACATCACTCATTGGAAAAAACTTGTTAACAGACTATATATCATTAGAAAACCTATCAACTACAAACTTAATCAATACTCAGGATACAACCTCTCCTTGGTACCCCTTTATCACCTACTTACAGTCCTGACCCTCTTTGCCTGAGTTCCATCTCCACACGATCATAACACACTTCATCAACAGATACACATATCATCAAACACTAGGCAGGGAGGGTAGCTGGAACTATTATTGTTATTATTATTATTATTATTATTATTATTATTAGTAGTAGTAGTAGTAATATAAATAGCATCCCCCTTCTTTCCCTCCCCTTTTATTTACATTCTCTGATAACTTTACTAATTTCACTCTTTCTCTCTGCCTCTCCCATCGTTATTCTGCGGGGCCCCATTGGATGGCTTGGGAGACTCGGTCCATGGTCGCTGTGTGGTTTTGGCATTGGTTGGGTCCTGTGGGTTATCTATTGGCCCTGGGCCCCGGTGTGCACCCTCCTCATGCAGCTCATGCACACGCCTTGTCCTGGAGGCACACAGCACGCTTTTACTCTCTTTTAATCGCACTACATGTTAGGTGACATACATAAACAAAAAACTACAAAACAGGCTAGGGTAAGAGTGGAGTGCAGGTAGATGCCTCATCAGGTGTCTATCTGCATGCCTCACTTATTTTAATGCACACATTGTTGAGGCATACATCTTACACAGGGTAAGTGTGGTGTGCATGGGGAAATCCTGACAGATATTCACCATGCATGCCCACTTCTTTTAAAGCTACATTCTAGATAGACCCCTCAACCTAGCCATTCACATACTGTACATATTTAGGTCAAGAGTGGCGTGTTGGGTGAAGGTCTGGGGGCGAGGTGTGGTTGGTCGTGGTAGTGGGGGATGTGTGCATATGCTGGGGGCCTGGGGCGATGGGTGGCACGCAGGTCCTCCCCTCTGTCAGCTCGTCGCAGTATAACTGCAGGGGCTGGGTGGAACTGTGGCCATTAATGGGTGCCCAGGTTGGCAATCAGTCAGGCAATCAACCAGGCAATCAGTTATTCCTATTATTATACTTATCATTAATAGAATAATTACAACTCCTCTCCTGAAACCCTCCCTCTCTCCCTCTCTATGTTCCAGCTTCTCTCCTCCTGGCCCAACAGCAAACCAGCCTTATACATATGCGCACACACACACACACACACACACACACATACATCCTCACATACTCACTACCCCTCACCCCCCATCCCCACCCCCATCCCAACACCACCTCACTCACACTCTTAGAGCTACCATCCGCACCCCCATCCCCCCTTCTTTTCATTCCGGTCATCAATTTCATCCCTGATAATCATATCTGTAATCATCCTGGATGCAAATCATCCTTAGCCTTTCTGTTATTAATGTTATGTTGTGTTATGTTTGTGGAAGCCAAGTCAATGTGATGTCTTGTTAAGTTACAGTATGTGTTTATGTAATGTACGTCTGTTTGTCGTATGTAGTATTCATGTGCATGTCGTAGTGTTGCATTTTCTGTAATGTCAATGATGTTTGCAAATAAAAAAATAAAAAAACAAACCAACTTATAATCATCCATAAACTCCTCAATAGTGCTCCCATTTTCATCCACCTTAGTACCTCCCCACAGAGTGTTATGTGCATTAAAATCTCCACATAATACTAGCTTCCCATTTCCCTCCTCACACATATTGTCTAGCATTTCTCTCAGGATTCTTTTACAAGGGTTATAAAAGTTGACGATTTTAATCTTAGTTTTACCTACCCAGATCTCAACCAGGACTGTTTCAACCTCTTTATCTGCATTTAAAGCTCTGTAATTAATCCCCTGCTGAATAAATGTGGCCACTCCACCTCCTGCAGTATCCCTGTCTTTACGTACTGCTGTATATCCATATATTATGAAATCAAGTGATGATTTTAACCAGGTTTCCTGTATACAGATAATGTTGGGTTTAATATCTAATGCCTCAATAAAGTTTTTAAGTTCCTGACCATTAGCAATTAAACTTCTGGCGTTCCACTGTAAAATTGATAGACTCATTACTTAACTGCCACCTGGTACCTGGCTATCAGAAATCCCTAATACCATGTTATGAATAGAGTCAACTGACAAATCATGAATCTCTAGATACTTTTCTGCTGCTCTTTTAATTATTTTAATTCTATCACTTCTACTTGCCACTTGGGCTGAACAGTTAACCACTTCCACCATAAAAGCAATGAAACTTTTCTTATCCACAATTAAAGTATCTTCAGTTACCTTACAACATTTCTGGGTCGTTTGAGCTTGACTAGGGGTTAAATCTAAAGGGGCCATACCTACTTTAACCCTTGATTTTGCTTGGTTTTCTTTGTCAACCTTTTAATGGCTTCAGCATAAGTAATGATCTCTTTTACCTTAACATTTTGCACTTGAACTGCTCTTTTATGCATTTTCGCACCCTTTGTAGGCCGCACTATGTTCACCTCCGCAATTACAGCACTTGATTTTCGTTCCTTCCGCACATTTACCAAATTCATGTTAAGCCTCCACATTTAGCACATCTGGGTTTTGATTTGCACGCAGAAGAAATATATCCATATCGCTGACATTTAAAGCATCTAGTTGGTGGGGGGATGTAAGTCCTCGTCATATAACTTACATACCCAATCATGATTCGTTCAGGCATCTTAATCTCATCCAACACTAACAAGACAGACAAACTTGGTCCTTTACTTCCATTCCTAAGTACTTGCAAACGCTTGACTTTGCTGACTCGAACTTCGTTTAACATTGCTTTTAATGTCTTCTTCTGACAAGTCTGTCGATACTCCAGATATCACCGCCATTATTTTACCCCTTTCTTCCCAGTCTTGGGCTTTAACACTTTTTCCCAGTAACGTTTTAAGTTTCATCAATCCCATTCTCTGATCACTGTCTTGACAAACCACTAACAGGTTACCATCTCTTAGCGTTCTGACGGAGCGAACTTCTCCTATTTGTTTATAAATTGCTTCACTGACTTTTAATGGGTTTAATACACAGGGGGTTTGAAATCGAATCACTACTTTAACCTCAGTCCTAACTCTTTTCGTTTCATCTAGTTTAGTATTTCCTTTTCTTTTCTTCGATGCTCTTTGAATTAAATTCCATTCACCTTCGTCACCTTCGCTTATAGTACTCTCACTATCATGCTCCCCTGACAACTCCTCCAAATCATTAGATCTAGTTTCAAACTTATCCATGCTTAACAATCCATGATCACATCCCAGTCCACCAAACGCCATTTCCAATGGGTCTGGCGGCTTTTTCGCATTCCCGGAAGCACTCATCGCTTCCCCAACCTCCCTTCTCAAAAAACCACACCTCGGTCCGACCCGTTCGCTTGCTTGCTTGCTTGTCTAATCGAAAATGGTGGCCGACCTCACGTCGGGTCGTAGCTTAGTACTCACTATATGTGGAGGTACCGCCATCTGCTGGCCAAGATCAAGAAATACAGTACTTTTGTATGCCAATTGAAAACGTGAATTTATTCGAAATATATTGTTTTCATAGTGGAATGTTAATCAAAGCCGTTAGTCATGTTTAGAATTAGCTAGTGAGCTAACACTAGCGATGTTAGCTGTTAATGTTAACTTTTCCAGTAACATATCTGTTTGTGTGTCTGTTTAGTTTTAGAATGAAATATCAGGCGCAAGTAAGTTAGCTTTTACGTTAAAGTAACTTAGCTACATTTAAAGTGGCTGTTACCATGCAGGCTAGCAGACACAGATGAAAGTTGTTAACGTTAGAATAAATAGCTTCTAACGGTTAACGTTACCTTGCGAACTTCCATAGGACATAGGTAGGTCACATTATTTAAACTTAATACATGTAGTGCTATACATGTAGTGTTGCTATGACTGTAAAGAGGTCCAGTATGAATTAAGTAATACATCAGTTATCTTACCCACTGATTTAAGGATCTGCAGTTTAATATAGCCATGGTCATTCACAGACCTGTCATTTAATGGATGTGAATGGGGCAAGTGTGATGGGTGGGTGGCACTTCAATATCATGCCTACAAGTAAAGGGATCTTTAGCTTGTGAAGGGTAGTGTTTCTAGCCCTTATTTGCCCCTTGTTTTGATGTACCTGACTTGCTCTGAGACATGTGTTAAGATGCATGTGAGTGTAGTAGTGCTTCAGTGATGGTCTTTTCATGTTCTGTGTGTTTTGCAACGTATTAATCTTAGTCTCCCTCTGTTTGCAGTTGGTGTGTTGTGTGCAGCAGTTGGACTGCTGCCCTGAGAACACTGAGTGCATTCTGGAATATTCCAAATGTGTGCCACGTCCAAGCTCGCAAGAGAGTTCACTCACCAGGTAAAGACACAAACACACCCACAATGTTATTTTGAAGTATTAAAAAACATTGTTGTTTTAGAATTTTTCGAAATGGTTGGTAATTAGCACGTTTATGAGTATAGTTTACATTCCGGTATGATGGCAGAATTGTCTGTGTACTGTGTGCCAAAACTATACTGTTTAGCATGGTTGTGCAGCTACTTCAAATACTGTAAGTATTGTAATTTATCTACATATAGCACTACCGTTAAGCGTGGGGAAAAAGGTGGGGGTGGGGCGGGGATTGCATGGAAGGAGATGTATGCTATTTCAAGAGTTGGACACCCATTCACTTTACTTTTTTAGCACATTTAATTTGGACTAAATGCATCAGTTTTTTTTTTTTTTTTTTTTTTTTTTTTTTTACATGGGTTCCTCTGAATTCCCCATCAAAAACTATACAATAAACTCATATTTTTGTTCAGTCTCTCTCAAATTTGAAGGGTTTGTTACATAAACCATATATTTTTTGCATAAAACGTAAAAACTACTGCTAACGTAACGTTAATTTACCCACTGCATTACAGATATTGGTTTGTACCGTCACTGTATTCAAGAGTTCAGTGATAGAGAAAGTGAACTTTTGAGATTACACCTATCAAAGATTGTAGCCTTTCCCGAAATAAGTCACGCTGCCCCTCCATTTCAATTGTTGATGCGCCTAAAGTAGACCTATCATGCTTATCAAGTGTAACTCTCTGAAGACATCCTACATCCTATGGGGCAGCCATAGCCTACTGGTTAGCACTTCGGACCTGTAACCCGAGAGTTGCCGGTTCGAACCCTGACCAGTAGGCATGGCTGAAGTGCCCTTGAGCAAGGCACCTAACCCCTCACTGCTCCCCGAGTGCCGCTGTTGATGCAGGCAGCTCACTGCGTCGGGATTAGTGTGTGCTTCACTTCACTGTGTGTACACTGTGTGCTATGTGTGTTTCACTAATTCACGGATTGGGATAAATGCAGAGACCAAATTTCCCTGGGGTACGGGATCAAAAGAGTATATATATATACTTAAAGCAACACCAAAGAGTTTTTTGTACCTTAAAATAATGTTTCCAAAATCGTTTCAGCGGTTCATCAACTCTTAACAGGGTAAACGGCACTTTCTGCATTTGCTTCACGTCCCTCTTTCGGCTATAACCGCACTATGTAAGTTTGCCGGATCGGGTAGCGGATCTGTAGTTCAGCATCGTCCATCCTTGCAAATGGGTTCCAGCAAAGTCCTTTTAGGAAAGTCCCTCCACTCAGCGGCCATAATGCAACGCTTTTTGGGTACTCATCGGGCATCCTATTCGGCAGAAATGCGTGTGCGCAAGGCTTCACGACACCAACCGTGCTCCAGCGGCGAGTTCACAACACATGATTGGCACGATGTCTGCACAACACAGCATATAATTGGCTCAATGTAGTCACATCACACCCCACGATTGGCTCAATACACATGTCGACGTTTTGGCGAGGAAGGGGTGGGATATGTGTAGACAACGTTACAAACTAACCCCATGCATTTCTATGGAGGATTTTTTGAGTGCTGTGTCTCCTCATTAGAAAGTCTCTGGTTCAAATGAGGACATAGAGTTAAGTTGTAAACAATTATAAAAATGATTGCCATAATCTGATTACACTCAAAAGACGTCTGGTTTTGGTACTCTACAAATTAATGTTTTACTTTGTTATTTGTTATGCAATGTTAATGGTATACATGAAAACATGTTTTTAGTGTCTCTTTAGCTGAAAACTACTTCCAACACGCATGCCTTTTCCATGAATAGGTCTAGTCCTTGAGCCACCCCCTAGTCCACCCATCCGCCCTCCGAAAAAAAAAAATCTTGGGGGTCATGTTACGTCATGTACGCTCAACGTCATGCTAAATGGTGTGATTAGCAATAACTCTGCTATGAAACAGAGACATTAATGTTTCTGGTAGCCAGGTGAGATGTTTGCAACTACATTACTTTTTATCAATCCAGTTGCAGTAGGCCTAGTTCCAAACCACAATTGTTGAACTGTGATGAACTGCCCTATTTGTGATTGTTTTTAGAGATTTTAGAGGTTTTATACTAGTGCTGCCACTAACAACTAATAACTAATTTTGTTGTTTAACTCGCACTCCTCCTTGTCCACAGGTGGCAGCAGTGCGGTGGAGGCAGAGTGGCAGCAGTATGGTGGAGGCAGAGTGGCAGCAGTGCTGGCCAGCAAACTCCCTTGGCAGCTTTCCATTTAATGATTTCAGATGATCTGAAATCCTACTCCTTTGTTGAAATGACAATTTTCATCTTTAGCTATTTGTCATCAAACAAACTATTGAAGAACAAGTAACAGTTCAACTTTGTTCTACTCCATGTAGCATAGGAAATCGAATATACCCTGAGTTGGTTGCCTCACGGCGGGGTGACAGGCAGACAACTTTACGGTGTAACTTGTGCCTCGTGATCAGTTGGCGCTTTGCTCTGCTGAGGTCTCTAACACGAACAATGTTGAGTCTGGAATCACAGGGGTCATCAAAGAAACTCTCTATCATTATGTTGTATCATCACAAACCAAAGAGCCGTCTGATCGTTTTTCCTTCACAAAGGCAAAATCCTTGTTGTCCAGAAGGAAACAGCCATCCCTTAAAGGAGAATTACGTTGTAATATTGACCTAAAGTGTGTTGAAACATGATACAGAGTGTGAACGTATGTCTCATAGCTCACCTCGGCTTCCAGTAGCAGCAACTGGAATCCATTCATTTCCACAGAATTATTTTTTGAATCTGATCCCTTATCATACCTGTTCGTTCGTACTCGTCGCTCGATTTATCGTGACTAAATTCAAGGTGGCGTCGAACGGTAAAATTCCTTAAGGTACTGTCTTTATAAATCTTCTTGTAACTAAATTACCAATGCTTTTTCAAAGTTCTCAATGTCTCGTTTTAAATGTCAAGGCCCTCTGAAGTCTACCAATGAAGTATGGAGCTACTTTAAGCCTCTTAAATGGTGTAAAACAGTGATTTATGCCCGAGGCACCGCAACGAAAAACTGTTGGTAGCATTGGCTAACTAGCGCCAGATTTTGGAGTGCAGGGGACTAGCCGAGGTGAGCTATGAGACATACGTTCACACTCGCTATCATGTTTCAACACACTTTAGGTCAAAATCACACCGGAATTCTCCTTTAATGTGGTAGATACACGAGTGAACATCTCTTTGGCTACAGCTACACCTCTGTGTGTCGTTGAGCTCTCTAGCTCCAGCTCTGTTAAAGGAGAATTCCGGTGTGATATTGACCTAAAGTGTGTTGAAACATGATACTGAGTGTGAACATATGTCTCATAGCCCATCTCGGCTTATCCCCTGCACTCCAAAATCTGGCGCTAGTTAGCCGATGCTACCAACAGCTTTTTCAATGGTGGTGCTTCGGCATCGGGCTAACCACTGTTTTACACCATTTACGAGGCTCAATGTATCTCTACACTTCATTGGTAGACTTCCGAGGGCCCTGACATTTAAAACGAGACATTGAGAACTTTGAAAAAGCACTGGTAGTTTACTTACAAGACGATTTATACAGACAGTAGGGGTGTGACTTTCGAAACCGACGTCTCGAATCAGTGTCGAGGCTTCGAAGCACAAGTGTTTCGAAACACTGCTTCGAAACGTGGTTCAAAACAGCCATGTCATGTGACCACTGCTTCGAAACATTGTTCAAAATCCCCATGTCATGTGACCAAAGTTAAGTGAACCTTCGGTGCATTTCACCAGCGTCGGCAGGCGTGCCCGCGCATTCAATTAACAGTGTAGCTTTCTCTTAAGTAATAACCATGATGGTGTAGTGGTTAGTGAGGGTGTTTTTTGCACGGTAGCCCAGGCTGCTCAAATGTGGTTCGATCCCCGTTTGATTTCTAAGGTATTGTTTCAGATCGGATCTGTTTATGTTTTCTTACTTCATTAACCACACAGTTTCAACTAAACTCTAAAAAATCGAGAGTTTTTATAAGAAGAAAGTGATTTAGAGAACACATAGTGGCAGCAATAAGACTCCCTTTATTGTGACTTCATGTGGTCTCCCATCCAGTAATTGACCAAGGGCATGCTGCTTAGCTTTTGACAAAGACTGAACACAGGTAACACAGCGAGCCACGAACTTTTAAGACTGCATCTCTAATACGAAGCATTTGACAGATTTGTTTCAACCTAAACAGCTCTGAGGTGTCGGAATTGTTTCAAAGCTTCGGAACAATTCGGCACAATTGCTTCGAACGTTTCAGTGTTTCATAAAGCCTCGCTTTGCCCATCCCCATCAGACAGTATCTTCACAAAGTTTAGCGTTTGCAGCCATCTTGAATTTAGTCATGATAAGTCGAGTGACGAGTAAGAATGAACAGGTATGATAAGGGATCAGATTCCAAAAATAATTCAGTGGAAATGCATGGATTCCAGTTTCTTCCAGTAGCAGCAACTGGAATCCATGCATTTCCACTGAATTATTTTTGGCACTGTCCCTTACAAATAAATTGAAACTGAAACTAATTCATGGATTGGGATAAATGCAGAGATTTCCCTCACGGGATCAAAACAGTATATATACTACTTATATAACCAGCCATCAAACCTGAGACATTTTCCCTGAGGCCTCGCTCATCTTCAGCAAACTAAGTCAATGTCCTCCTGTTCTGATTATTAGTGACCTGGAGATCCTTGAGAAGTTTGTGGTCCTGCTGTATGATCGATCAAGCACAGCTGTTAGTGTAGATGAGGCTAGACTTGACATGTTTGCCTGAAAGCAGAGGCCATATGAAGCCATTCCTCCAACAAGGGCAGCTCTGCTTCAACACACTAAACGTGCTGCATATCAGGCAGGCTGCAGATGGGGTCAAGCAACCCAGTGTCAGCCAGAAGCAGAGAGTCCTGCTGACTGGGGACGGAAAAATCTTGGTGAACAATGGGGGGTCATAGGGAAAGCAGGGAGGCATTGGCTACCATTTTTAACAGTCTTTATTATGACTCAGCAGAGCACAAGCTCTCAATCTCAGGCTGGACACTCTAACCACAAGGCCTTTGAGTTGGTAAAAATGTGAATAGAACTTATGTTATTTTTTCAATCCTTCCTTTTCACTCAGTCCCAAAGAGTACACTATTAAAGCAATACCCACCTTTTTCTAAAAGTGTGGCCGTATTTTTGCTAACATGCATGTGTGCATCAGTGTACATACTACCGATATGACGGCCATCTTGGAAAAGGTCTCCATCTTGAATTTTTTATTGGCCATCCAGTTTTTCCAAAAAGCAGCCTTAACAGAATATTTGTGGCATATTTTCTGTATCACTTTTTGGAAACAGTGGCAATGAACATAGGATAGGAATGGCAGCCATCTTGAAAAATCTGAATTTTTGAGTGGCACATACCTTTACGTGTTCCTTGAAGAGTATTTCTGCCTAATTTTATGCTTGCATCACCATTTGAACAATTGAAATGATTAATATTCAACAGGAACGGTGACCATCTTTAAAAATGGCGTCCATCTTTAATTTTTGAGGGACAATAATTTTTTTACATTAACATTTCCTTTAGAGCAGTGGTCTCCAACACGGTGCCCGCGGGCACCAGGTAGCCTGCGGGACGGCTATGAGGCGCCCCCAGCGCACTTTCTAAAAATAGCCAACAGGTCACCTGCAGATCACGCTCTAAAAACACGCTCCATTGTGAAGTTTTCAATAGATATTTAAGTCTAGACCAGAACCATTTTAAGAATGTATGTAGCCATACATCTGTAACATTAAATTGATATTGGTGATACCTTACAAATTGTAGCTGCGTTAAATTTTAGCCTTTGGCTCCAAATCCGTTTCCTATTCAATCTTTAAACAACAACGGAAGCGGAGCGCATACACGGTGCTCGCACGCATAGACAGTAAAGGGGGAAAAAACTTGCTTGTCTGGTGTAGCCAATGGAAGCATATCTTTGCACGAAAAGATATTTTTTTTTTTGTAAAAAAAAAAAAAAAATAGATTAGATTCCCCATGCATGAACAAACTGAACAAAAATGTTGGTAGTGTTGCATAGGTTATTGATATTAAATTTGAAAATACAGTTGCTTAATATATAAAGACGTATAGGCCTGCACAATATTGATAATTTAAAAGTAAAAATCACATAGGCCTATTATTTAGGAGGACTACCCTCGCAAAAAAGGGGTGAGGATATGTTTGTTTTAAATGAGTAGCCCTCCATATGATTTCGGGTCTTCAGGTAGCCCTCATTCCCAAAAAGGTTGGAGACCCCTGCTTTAGAGAGTATTTGTATCAAATTGAATGCTTAGATCAATGTTTGAATAATTGATATAATAAGCATTGAATAGCAATGGTGGCCATCTTGAAAAATGGCCGCCATGTTGAATTTTTGAGTGGCCAGCGCCTTTTTACAAAATAGTGGCCCTTAGAGAGTATCTGTGCCAAATTTCATGCTTCTATACCAAAGTGAACGATTTTTTTTACTAATCTGCTGCACTATATTAGATTCCACGTTACAGACGGAGACAACGTAAGGTACAACGGTATGTCGTTGATAAAGATTGGACATTCCCTCAGTGGAAAAGAAGTTGTTCGGGAACGCCCTCCACTTCACCTCGTTATAAGCGCAAATTTATTTAATTGGTAGGGATAACATTTTAGGAATGGTGGTAGAAGTTTGCCCTGTCTCTGAAGTCCTAGGTTATTTAATGTGATGTTCATATGTGATAATAAACAATGCAAATCAATATTGAGTCACTTTAGGCTACACAAATAATGATTCCTAAATGCTATATTTGGACAGGTTGTAGGCCTTTTACGCAATATAGCCTAGGCTATCAAACGAAAATGACTATAATTAAGTAGACATGGGATGTAAGAAACTTGTGGATAGCTGGGATTTTTGCTGCACCCAGTGTGAATTTGCAGCTTTTTTTTAAACCAACATTTGCAGGCAGATGAAATAAAGCCAACGCAAGTTACATTTACCGATAGAAGCACGCATCCCTTGGGTATTATGGTTCGAGCAGGCATTTCAAGGGTCTGCAACTGTTTTTGGATATTTGGCTTTTGCCTCGACTGGCAGCCTGGTCATTTAAATCAAATGCATAGCCTAATCATGTCAATGTTACAAGAAAGCAAAACTAAATAAGTCATTGACATTTGTTTTGTTTTAAAATCACTTGGGGAGACTACATGATCCAGACGTTGCGTTGTCATGGACTACAGGTAGGAACTACAACCTGTGCGTTTTAAAATAGTTTTCATAGACAACACAATGAGTTGCTAATAATTGGATATAGGTCATTGCTATGCATCTGCTAAATGTATGCCCTGCTGAAAAAAACAGCCTGACCAGCTAAAGGTGGTTTGCTGGTTGACCAGCTTGTTTGACCACCCTATGATGGTTGACCAGCTAGACCAGCAAATCTCTTGCAAAAACATATCCCTGCTGAAAAAAAAACAGCTAGAAACCAGCTTATGCTAGTAGCTGGTTTTAGCTGGTCTTTTCTTCCAGCTCTTGTTGGTCTTTGCTGGTGTAGCTGGTTGGACCACTAACTGGATATGCTGGCATGACCATCTGAGGAAGCTGGTCATGCTGGTTTGACCAGCCTGTCTTGTGGGATACAGCTGGTGCAAGATGGTCATGCTGGTGACCAGCTTGCCAAGCTTGACATTGTTGGTGTGGCATGCTGAAAAAAACAGCCTGACCAGCTAAAGGTGGAAAACCAGCTACCAGCAGAAGCTCGTTTCTAGCTGTTTTTTTCAGCAGGGTGGTTATAGTCAGTTACCTTGCCGACCCACACATAAGGCAAATAGCCTGATATGACAACATTTACTTTTTTCTTTTATTTACCACAAAGTCCGGTATGATACAGCCTAACCATGTAGGCATTAAGTCAAGTATCGTTATCTTAATCCAAGTAGGTAGTTGTTTTATTTGTCGTCTTCCAGAAATGCAAACCAACGTGGACGCACGAGGACGCTCGTGCCCAACACTAAACTTGTGCATGAGCGGTCATCTACCAATCAGCACATAAAAACTGGTGCCGGAAGATGCAACCATGTAACACCATGTTTTCAAAAATGTCGGCGGCCAAATGCCATGCTAAATGGCTGAGGCTAACCCTTCAAATCCTGACCCCCTGGTTTGTCTCCATTCAGGTACGCTTGTAGGCCCACAGCTCCTTAAGATAATGCAGCACACCTGCGCACAGGTGCGCTTGTAGACATGGCCCACAGCTCCTTAAGATAATGCAGCACACCTGCGCACAGGTGCGCTTGTAGGCGTGGCTCACAGCTCCTTCAGATAATGCAGCACACCTGCGCCCAGGTGCGCTTTTAGGCGTGGCCCACAGCTCCTTCAGATAATGCAGCACACCTGCGCACAGGTGGGCGTGGGTTTTTAAGGTTCCTCCTTCTTGTATCAAGAGACATTTTGCTCTTTTTTTTAACATACAACACGCACACAGCACATTAAAACCGCTACAATACTCCGACACCACTGATTGCTGACTCTCTCCTGTTTGTCCCGTTTTTGCCGCTTTACCTTTTGAATAAATGTTCAAATATACGCTGCACACGCCTGGTCTCCCTCTTCTTCGTTGAGGCCTTACCAGCCTCCTTATTTAATTAAAAGACTGTATTATCTGACTAGTCTCTGCTTATGCATCTGTGTTCAAAACCACATCCTGACAGTAAGAAATAATCACAAAAAAACAATATAAAGCAATATAAACAGTAACAACATGCTGTTCATTTATTTAACTACCATATACAGCACATACATACTGTAGCATGTGTGATCTAACACAAACTCATTGAAAACCTTGAAAGGGCACATTACAATAGACATTAGGCCTACATGCGCACTGCACTTCAATAATGTGATTATCAAAACACCAAATTCCATAATTTTATTGATTGATTATTACTCAATCCAAGTATTACCGTATGTGATTTAAGGAAAAATGCTATATAAATGTCTTATTCAGAGTATTGCAGTAACTGGGTTACTATTGGAATGTTGCTGTTCATCCATGGTGGCCACATTTGTGGACAGTTATTTAACTCCATTTTTGGGTTGGTTAATCATGGTTATTTTCTCCAACAATCTTCCCGATTCCCACCCCATCTCTCTCCACAATCTTCCCGATTCCCACCCCATCTCTCTCTCCCACTTACTTCCTTTCACTCTTCACTGTCCTGTCCAAATAAAGGCAAAAGAGTCCCAAAAATATACTAAAAAACAGTCTTTAAAAATGTATTTCATAATGCATGCATGAAAGGGTTAAACAGACCAACTGTAGTATTTTATAGTACCGGTAGTCATTTCTGAATGTGATACAAAGAATGAAAAGAAGACATTGGCCAAGTTGTTTGTGAAGTGCTCAATGTTTTGCCGCATTTTGCAACATATGCAGTTGCTTACTGCTTGATGACGCATGCCCTGTGTTTGATCCGGAGTCATTAGAGTGACTCTCCAGCTTCCTGAGATTGATAGTGGCCCATCCCGCTAGAGCAGTCGCAGTCACTCAAACGCAGAACAGACTGCAGGACGTCAGCACTCTTCTATTGGTGGGCAAAAAAACACAGTGTTACGTTGCAGCATACACTGTCATGAGACATAGCAGCATCAATAAATGATATGACATGAAACAGGAAATGGAATGGAAACTGATCATTGTGGAATTTAGAGGCTGTTCAGACTGAGGAGTTTTCCAGGTGCTCAAATTCAATTGTTTCCTAATGGAGCGGTGCCACTGACAGTTGCAACGCACCTCATGTTTATAAAAACAGGTGTGCTGTATCTCTGTGCATATGCATGCAAGGACATTTATAAAATGTGTGTGTGTGTGTGCATGCAAGGATATTTATTAAATGTGTGTCTGTGTGTGCTTGTGTGTGTGTACTGTATGTCTGAATTTTGAAATATTAGATCTGAAATATTAAATGTGTCTGTATATCAGTACCTGTGGATTGAGTTTGTAGAAAATGGTCATTATCATAGATATCTTCTGTTTCCGTTGCACACACACTCTGATCTGTTTTGTTTCTGTAGAGCATTTCATTCTGGACCATAGTGCCTTTCACACCCAACTCTGACTGTGGTCTAGAGAAGAAATCATTATTCATTTCACAAAGAGATTATGACATTTTCAACTTCCACCTCACATTTGTTTTTTATCACTAATTTGGAATACAAATGTGTGCATGCTAGAAAAAGGATTGACGCCTAATTATTACGCGACAAGTGTGTTGGAATTGTTTCCATTCAAAACAGAAAGTGAAGAGATGTTTTAATAGGCAATCGGCAGCCGCAATCGGCAGCCGCAGCGCAGCATCAGACACGTTTCTGGTGTGCAAAGACGTGTCTGAGTCAGCCCTTAGGGCTGCCTGCGTGAGCGTGTCAGTTGTGGGGCGGCTCCGTTTTATTTCGGCTCCCATGCAAACAGGTTAGATCGTGCACACTGCCTGAGAGACACGCACGTCTCAGGTGTAGCTCGAGTCGCTCTGAAACCGCGTGCATGCTAGAAATAGGACCAGCACCTATTTGTCATGGGACACGCACGCGTATTGGAAGCTTTTCCATTCGAAAGTGAAAGTGTAGAGATATTTGAATAGGCAGACTGACCGGAGCTGTGCCACATCAGAGACGTTTCTGTTATGAATGCACATATAAAAAGCGACACAGCAGCCACGAAACAGAACAAAACACACACCAGTCGGCGATCTGAAATCAGCCTTGTGCAAAGTTAAATTCACTTAGATTGTCAATGTGTATCCACTTAGAGCACATAGTGTGTATATTCCTGTTTATGTGTAATTGTACAGTATGTGTGTGTGTGTGCATGTGTCCTGTATGTTTGTTCATGTGTGTATGCAAGGATATTCATTGTGTGTGTGTGTGTGAGAGAGAGAGAGAGTGCATGTGTACTGCATGTCTGTGTATGTATGCATACACAGATATTTATTACGTGTGTGTGTGTGAGAGTGCATGTCTGTGCATGTACAGTATGTCTGAATACAAGGATATTTATTAAATGTGTGTGTGTGTGTGCATGTGTATGTCTGTGCCATGTGTGCATGCACAGATTACTATTAAATGTGTGTGTGTGCGTGCATGTGTACTGTATGTCTGAATACAAGGATATTTACTAAGTGTGTGTGTGTGCATGTGTATGTCTGTGCCATGTGCACAGATAACTATTAAATGTGTGTGTGTTTGTATGCAAGTGTGTACTGTATGTTGGAATGCAAGGATATTTATTAAATGTGTTTGTGTATCAGTACCTGTGGAATTGAGTTTGTAGAAAATGGTCATTATCATAGATATCTTCTGTTTCTGTTGCACACACACTCTGATCTGTTTTGTTTCTGTGGAGCATTTCATTCTGTTCAGGCTCCTGGACCATAGTGCCTTTCACACCCAACTCTGACTGTGGTCTAGAGAAGAAATCATTATTCATTTCACAGAGAGATTAGGACAGTTCTCCTCCCTTTCCCTTAACTTATCTTTTGTAACAGTTGTTTTGTTCTGTCAGATCAGTTGTGTCAGATTAGATGATCTAGTCTAACACATCCAGAATCTTAATGCAACACACAACTTTTTATTTTAGTTCATATTAGATATAACATTTACAGCAATCTGAAGAATATCCATTACTTATTTCAGCAAAAAAAAAGATTTGAAAAACATCGCCACCTGGAGAGGATTTCATCCACTGCCACATCAGTATTATCCGAATTCCTAAAGACACACAAACTATCAGTGTCAGCAAAACTTCTAATTTGTATTTTTTTAAGATTTTAATGAAGAACATTATATTACGATACATTATTCATTCACAAAGAACATTGGTGGTTGGATTTTTCATCATTTTTTTAATCAAGGCATTAAGATCCATTTCCAAAAGATGATTTTTTTTTTTGCTCTTTTTAGTAAACTTGAGCATGGGGCTGAAGACTTTAGGCACTATCTGTCATGTTTCCTTAGCACAATGCTGTAAAAGCCTTTTTTCTTTTTTCTGTCACAATATCTGTCAATAGTATGAAATATTCACTTCTTGCAATCAACCCCCTCCACACACACTAATGTGAAATTGTAGCTTTGAAATAGCTGCCACATAGTGCTGCCTATAGCGCATTATTCATTAGGGGGGAAAAGAGTAATGGACAAACTGTTGTGCAAACGTTAATGATTTGAGAAATGCACCAAAGTGACAGAGAAAAACTGTAATAACCAAAGTGTATAACACTTTGCAAATAAGATTTACTATATTGTAAGTGAATCACTATGGCAGTTATTGTCATTGTAAACAATACCTCTGCTTTATGCGCCGGAAGCAGCAGATAAATCCACAGAGGCCAAGAATTCCACATACAACAGCCAACATAATCCATGGCAGGAGTGCTGTCAGATATTTAGATAGATAGACATGAAGTTATTCACTGCAGGAGTGCTGTCAGATATATAGATAGATAGACATGAAGTTATTCATTGTTAACAGACAATTTATCATGTGTTTTCTTTTCTTGTGACAAATACTACATGCCGGTACTCTTGTTTGCCCTCTGTAAAGTCATCTGATGTGTCGCCGTGATGTAGTTATTCGCCACACACGCCAGGCCCTGCTCCGCTAGCTGTTCCAGTTCAACCTCCGCTGACATCAAGGTGCCTTCTGTGGAGATGTTGGGAAAGATGGACGCTGGAAGTTCAGTTCTGCCATTGAGCATCCATGTCACCGTGGCAACAGGGTTCGCCTCCGCCTGACATACACATCTCAACATCCTTCCCCTCTCTGAGCACGAGGTGTTTGGTACCATGATGGAGAGAACTGTGGCAGAAGGAGAAATGAAAAAATATTATAAGATTAGAAGGTCCACTTCATTTCGACTCGAAACACACCTGGCTCCACAGGAAACAGACGGGCTCACCGAGAGCCTTTCGTGCAACTAGCCAATCAGAGCAACAAGGCGAGGTGACTGGTTGGATTTCCTTACGCTAATTACGTTTTCACACTGCATGGTTGGGTGCTTTCTTGACCTACTCACATGCGATGTCCAGAGTGAGAGATTCGCTCTCTGTTGACATATCACCGGTGCGGCAGTGGACCTGTTTGCCATGTTGAGAACGTGCTGCAGTCACCGTCACGGTGGACACCTCCACCCACAGCTCTGCTGCCCTCTGAGTGGACACCCCCGTGCTGCCCTCCGTCAGGCCTCTCCACTCGATGGCTGGGGGAGCGGGGGGGCAGGAGTGCTGGACACTGCAGCTGAGGCGGAACACAGCACCCTCCTGCACTGGGCACTCAGGCCCAGATATCACAGGGCGGCTTCTAGCTGTTGTTTGAGATGAACAGGGTATTTCAGCTTTTTTAACCAGTATGATCTCTATCTTACTTAGGCCCAGATATCACAGGGCGGCTTCTAGCTGTTGTTTGAGAGAAGAGCGGCCATAGCCATACTTCAGCTTCAGGGTGCAAATTTAAGCAATTATGAAGTGAGGTCAATTTATATAATACATGTATACAATAACAAATGAAAAGTATATTTATAAAATATATGATTTTTAGTGATTTGAGTTAATTCACTTCCTAACCTCCCTCTAGGATACTGTCATCACTACCATCAGATATGCACTGTGACAGCCACAAAAACTAACCTAACTCTTTAGCAGGCAGAAAACTAACCTAACTCTTTAGCAGGCGGAAAAGGTAAAGGTTTGTTACCCTATAGACCTGGATTGGAAAGCCTGGTCACACACTCCTAGATCTCCTTTGAGGGAGATACTAGACTGGAACACCATTATTCACTAACGTTTCTATGGGAATGCAGATGACTGGCCAATCAGCGACGAGAGAGGATATGATGATGCTATAGCTTTCAAATCGAACGTGGCTGTGGTAAACGGTTGTAGGGTTGTGTACCTTTATTTACAGCAAAGGTAGGCCTAAATTGTTTCCTGACTGCTGATGCTGTTTATTGTCAGTTTGTAAAGTTTAGGTGAAGTAAGAAGTAACGTTAGGAATCCCTCATCAATGTGATTGATTAGGCTGGACCAATGATTTCAAAGTCAACGCAAAGTTTACACCCGTCACCATGCTAGTGTTGGAAATGTATCTCAATCATGAGTCCCCAGACTCTTTTCATTAAGTGAATGAGTGGTTTTAACCAGGCTATGAATTTGAGGATGAATGGGGGGACTTGTCTCCACTTTTCCTTGTTGACTACGGCACATTAAAATGAGTGTGTTCATTCTGACAATTCTTTATGCACAAAACTACAAAACGTGTTATAGCTGTACTCAGTCTCCTCTGGTCACACTGCCAAATAAAGCATTTTGTTTGCCCACAACAGCAGAAAGTAACTAGAACAAAAGTTGTCCAATCCTACGGAGCCCTTGTGCAAAATAATTTGTTTCAAGTTCCTGATGCTTGATTTGTTTCAAGAAACCTGATGCTTTTCTCGTGGGCACCAGAAACCTGATGCTTTTCTCGTGGGCACCAGAAACCTGATGCTTTTCTCGTGTGCACCAGAAACCTGATGCTTTTCTCCTGGGCACCAGAAACCTGATGCTTTTCTCGCGTGCACCAGAAACCTGATGCTTTTCTCGTGTGCACCAGAAACCTGATGGTTTTCTCCTGGGCACCAGATACGTGTGCACCAGAAACCTGATGCTTTTCTCGTATGCACCAGAAACCTGATGCTTTTCTCGTGGGCACCAGATACGTGTGCACCAGAAACCTGATGCTGTTCTCGTGTGCACCAAAAACCTGATGCTTTTCTCGTGGGCACCAGATACGTGTGCACCAGAAAACTGATGCTTTTCTCGTGGGCACCAGATACGTGTGCACCAGAAACCTGATGCTTTTCTCGTGGGCACCAGATACATGTGCACCAGAAACCTGATGCTTTTCTCGTAGGCACCAGAAACCTGATGCTTTTCTCGTGGGCACCAGATACGTGTGCACCAGAAACCTGATGCTTTTCTCCTGTGCACCAGAAACCTGATGCTTTTCTTGTGGGCACCAGATACGTGTGCACCAGAAAGCTGATGCTTTTCTCGTGGGCACCAGGAACCTGATGCTTTTCTCGTGTGCACCAGAAACATGATGCTTTTCTCGTGTGCACCAGAAACCTGATGCTTTTCTCCTGGGCACCAGAAACCTGATGCTTTTCTCGTGGGCACCAGAAACCTGATGCTGTTCTTTGTGCACCACCAGAAACCTTATGCTTTTCTCGGGCACCAGATACGTGTGGGCACCAGAAAGCTGATGCTTTTTTCGTGGGAAACCAGAAACCTGATGCTTTTTGGGCACCGTGTGCACCAGAAACCTGATGCTTTTCTCCTGGGCACCAGAAACCTGATGCTTTTCTCGTGCACCAGAAACCTGATGCTTTTCTCGTGTGCACCAGAAACCTGATGCTTTTCTCCTGGGCACCAGAAACCTGATGCTTTTCTCGTGGGCACCAGAAACCTGATGCTTTTCTTGTGTGCACCAGAAACCTGATGCTTTTCTCGTGGGCACCAGATACGTGTGCACCAGAAACCTGATGCTTTTCTTGTTGGCACCAGGTACGTGTGCACCAGAAACCTGATGCTTTTCTCGTGGGCACCAGATACGCGTGCACCAGAAAGCTGATGCTTTTCTCGTGGGCACCAGAAACTTGATGCTGTTCTCGTGTGCACCAGAAACCTGATGCTTTTCTTGTGGGCACCAGATACGTGTGCACCAGAAACCTGATGCTTTTCTCGTGGGCACCAGATACGTGTGCACCAGAAACCTGATGCTTTTCTCGTAGGCACCAGAAACCTGATGCTTTTCTCGTGGGCACCAGATACGTGTGCACCAGAAACCTGATGCTTTTCTTGTGTGCACCAGAAACCTGATGCTTTACTCGTGGGCACCAGATACGTGTGCACCAGAAAGCTGATGCTTTTCTCGTGGGCACCAGAAACCTGATGCTTTTCTCGTGTGCACCAGAAACCTGATGATTTTCTCCTGGGCACCAGAAACCTGATGCTTTTCTCGTGTGCACCAGAAACCTGATGCTTTTCTCGTGGGCACCAGAAACCTGATGCTGTTCACGTGTGCACCAGAAACCTGATGCTTTTCTCGTGGGCACCAGATACGTGTGCACCAGAAACCTGATGCTTTTCTCGTGGGCACCAGATCCGTGTGCACCAGAAACCTGATGCTTTTCTCCTGTGCACCAGAAACCTGATGCTTTTCTCGTGGGCACCAGATACGTGTGCACCAGAAAGCTGATGCTTTTCTCGTGGGCACCAGGAACCTGATGCTTTTCTCGTGTGCACCAGAAACATGATGCTTCTCTCGTGTGCACCAGAAACCTGATGCTTTTCTCCTGGGCACCAGAAACCTGATGCTTTTTCTCGTGGGCACCAGAAACTTGATGCTGTTGTCGTGTGCACCAGAAACCTGATGCTTTTCTCCTGGGCACCAGAAACCTGATGCTTTTCTCGTGGGCACCAGAAACTTGATGCTGTTCTCGTGTGCACCAGAAACCTGATGCTTTTCTCGTGGGCACCAGATACGTGTGCACCAGAAACCTGATGCTTTTCTCGTGTGCACCAGAAACCTGATGCTTTTCTCGTGGGCACCAGATACGTGTGCACCAGAAACCTGATGCTTTTCTCGTAGGCACCAGATACATGTGCACCAGAAACCTGATGCTTTTCTCGTGGGCACCAGATACGTTTGCATGCTCACCAGAAACTAAAAACCCCTAAGAAGACATGGGCAAAAAATATTGAGTTTCTAGTGCGCTCCTCTTGTGCTTACCAGAAACGTATATAATCTTATATAAACTTATATAAAACTTCATAAAATCCTGCCTAGTATTATCACAGAAAAATAAGAAAATATTGCTGAATATGCATGGCCTAATGTGCTGTTCTGTTTTTGTTTTTGGTTAGTCATTGGAGAACTCACGCTCAGTCTTTATCTGGACAGTCGGTTTGTAGTATTTGTCAGACTCTGGGTTGATGTAGGGGAACAGAGTGATACCATCAGACATCTTGACGTTGTTGATTCTGAGGGTGCAGTTCCCTTCTGAAGGACTCCCCAGTACTGCAGTCCGTCCTTTAAATTCACCAATAACATTACGAGGGTAGATCCCATCATAAACGGCAGGCCAACCTGTTGTCTGGTGTTTGTACCAGATGACCCTGGTATGGGGTCGGGTTTGGCACGGGACCAGAACGCAGCTGCCCTCCACTGCCCTCACAGAGGCTGGCATCTCAACACTAAAGCCCTGTGCTGTGGACAGCAGACAGGCTGCTGGAGAGAAGCACACACATTTGTAGTGTTTATTATAAGCATGCGTCACATTGATGAAGCACACACATTTGTAGAGTATTTATAAGCATGCGTCACATTGATGAAGCACACACATTTGTAGCGCGTTTATAAGCATGCGTCACATTGATGAAGCACACACATTTGTAGCGTGTTTATAAGAATGCGTCACATTGATCAATCTGAACAGGTTATTGTGTGTATATTGCAAAACAGCATCAGCACACTCATAATCATATCATTAATATGACTCAACAACAAGTATGTTTTACCGTGTGTGTGTGTGTGTGTGTGTGTGTGTTTGTGTGTGTCCGTGTCCAACGGTCTGTCTGTCTTCATGTCAACATGTCACAGTTTTAATTGCTGCGTTTCAGTTCTGCTAATGCTGTGTTGGTGAATTTTATACTGCTGTTCCGTGGTGGTGGTGGTGGAAAGACCAGGGAGCATCTAATTCTGAGAAGTGTTGCCTCTCTCCCTCCCTGGCCTCACCACATGTGTAGATATACAGTAGCAGAGTTCAGTAAGCAATGGTGCCAGGCCAGTATAGCTACCAGTGAAGCAGATGCCAAAGAGTCTGAGAAGTCTCCGGGTTTCCATCACAAGCCTCGTGCAGCACTATCACAAGAAAAGCAAGAAAACAGAGTCATCTGATAAATGTAGTTTCAACCACACGTTTAGGCAACATGCAAACACTTTGGTTTCTTTAAAGTGGTGGACACTGACAGTGTGCACATTTTAAATATGTTAACTTGACCTTTAGAAAATGACAGAACTGAAATAGCAAGCTGAGTGCTGCAAGCCCTGAGAACCATTTTAACTTTTTCTGCAAGTTTTTGTTTCATTTGTGAAAACTAATGAGGACAACATACTTGGCAGTCTTAATGCAGTCTTACAGTATATGCTCATGTTATTTGCATTATAATAGAGGACAGTTCAATACAGTGAACCACTGAATGGTCTCTTATAAGTTTTACTCAGTCGCTTTGGTGCATTTCTCTAATCATCATTAACGTTTGCACAATAGTCCAAAACAGTTAGAGAAAACTGCATCACATAGTGGATTGCCTGCAAAAGTGTGTATCTTGCTCAAAATGCTTAGTCTATGTCTCAAAAGCAAGTATTTATACCAATGAAACTATTAGTCCTTACGACATTATTCATGTCAAGATAGTCCAACTGCTTTGTCTTGTTGTCAATATGACAGTTTACTCTGTAAGTATTTTCTAATGAACAATGTGCAAGGCATCACTATTTTCTATGTGGCATAGCTATTTCCAACAGAGTTACACATTACTGTGTGTGGAGGGTGTTGATGGCAAGAGAGTGGAAATGTTTCAAAGTTTTTACTGTTGACAGATATTGTGACAGTATAAAGAAAACAAGGGCCCTCACAGCATTTAAAAATGACCAATATAACACCCCTTGGTCAGAACTGTGCACCACTGTAGCCTACATCTTGCTTAAGGCTACATCATGGCGTTCCTGTCTGTCAGGTCACATACGTATTTATATGCTGGACAGACAGTGACAACCAGTTATGGCAGCTAGTTCAATACTTTTGCATGTAATGATTCAATCGATGAAATAAGGCCAATTTGTTTTATGGGACAGGACTATTCAGCATTGAACCATGGAACCTTTAATTATATGCACAAGTGATAAGATGATATGGAGTTTGAACAAACAGTTTTGAGAATTTAAATTCTGACCTGAGAAATGTGCCAAAGCAATTGTTCATCCTGTCTTATAAATCAGTATGATAGATAAGTGTAATATATATAATATAATAATAAATATGATCTATTTTCAGTATTGTTTGTCATTCGTTAGTGATTTTGAGAACTCATCATCTTCTTCATTACAACAGGTCACTTGCTTAACAATAAATACAACAATAATCATTACTCAATGTCAATATTCAATGTCCAACTAGTGATGTTCCGGAGCACAAAATGAATATGTAAATAATTATGCAAAACAATGACCCCACCTTACAAAACGTCCCACCTGGTAATCTCTAACTGCTCTCTTCTCAGTTATTTTGTGATAGGAAACACACTCGCTCACATCCTCACCAAAACCAAAGCTGTCTGTCGTCCGTGTCCTCCTCAGGACTCTATAGATGCTCTGAATGGTTCAGACATGCGCAATCGGTTATATTTGTCTCATGTCAAACACCTACATATTCGCATGGTAACAAACAAAACATGGCTTGAAATAGTTAGCCTACTTACTGCCTATGTCAGTCTGAGGGTTAGCAATGTGGAGCATAACCTTACATGAATGAGGAACAATCTGTTCAGTCATTTACCAAAGTAAAAACTGCCCACCACTTTAAATGTTGAGAATCAATTTACTGAAAACTTGACAACCTTGATATTTCACCAACATTTGTAAATATTCCCATGAGCCTTATAAAAAGACAAGAGTTGGTAAAGACGGCAATGTCAAAGACATACCAGTAGATGGCAATGTACTCATTACAGTTTTTGCCCATTGCTTGAACACTATAGACACATGCTTAGACCAAAGTAACAAAACTTGGAAGCTTTTGTTACTATACCTTAAACACAGTGTATCCATACCTTAAACACAGTGTAACCATACCTTAAACAAAAGCACTGCTTTGCACTTTAGTTGCAATTCTGCTACACACTTGCTCCTTTCTGCAACACACTCCTGCACACTACACACTATTTCATACATAAGACACTCCGTTCATAAATTAAATTTCATGGGTACCATTGGTACAACACATCTATTCAAAATAAAAAAACACATTGGGTGATTGAAAACAGACACACACCTGAAAATCCTTATCCTCTTCTAGCCCGGATGAATCAGCTACTCTTTTCCACTCATCTTGCTCTTCCATACTTGACTCTGTAGCTCCTCTCACTTACACCCGCCCCAAACTAAAATCTGATTATTGGTTAGATGAGGCCACACGCTTTCTCAGCCAGGCCTGTTGTAAAGCTGAGAGGAAATGGAAGAAGGATCATCTCACTGTCTCCTTTGAGATCTTTAAATCTGCATTAGCTTCCTATTCCAGGCAGCAGCAAAAAAAAGCCAGAGCAAAGGATCTCTCTGATTTGATCAGTAAACACTCAAACAGACCAAAAATTGTATTTAGTACTATAAACCCTGTTATCAACCCCCCAAATTCCCCAGTCGCTGATGTATCCACTGATACCTGTGAGAAATTTCTCAAGTTTTTTACCAACAAAATTGAGAATATTAGATCATTGTTTACCCCCACCTCATCTTTTCACTGAATTGAGGGACTTGGTATTGCACATGAATCATACATCACCCCATGATGCTATCCCCTCCTCCATTATAAAGGATGTTTTTGATGCAGTTGGCCCCTCCATTCAGATCATTTTAAATTCATGCCTTGCATCTGGCACTGTCCCTACATGCTTTAAGCATGCGGTTGTCCAACTCTTGCTTAAAAAACACAACCTTGATGCTAAATGTCTAAAAAATGACCACCCCATCTCCAAGCTTCTGGAAAAGTTCTGGAAAAAGCTGTTCTGTCACAGCTGATTCCTTTTCTGACCACTCACAACATACTAGAACCTTTTCAGTCAGGTTTCAGACCCCTTCATAGCACTGAAACAGCCCTGCGTAAAGTAACCAATGATCTCTTTCTCACATTAGATTCAGGTGAAAATGCCATCCTCATATTACTGGATCTTAGTCAACATCCTCCTCACCCGCCTTGATCAGCAGGTGGGCATTAGGGAGACTGCACTACTCTGGTTCCGCTCCTATCTTAATCATAGGACTTTCTCTGTGTCTATTGGTCAGTTCTTCTCATCATTAGCTCCTGTCTCATATGGGGTACCCCAGGGGTCCATCTTGGGTCCTATGCTCTTCAGCCTGTATATGCTCACATTTGGTGACATTATAAGAAAGCATAACATCTCTTTCCACCTCTATGCAGATGACTCACAGCTGTACTTGCCTCTAAAATCTAGGGACTCCATACAATCTCTCTCTACTGGTCTGTCTTGAAGACATCAGAATTTGGATGGCTTTCAACTTCCTCCAGCTAAATAGCGACAGAAGTCATCATTTTTGGTCCTCCCAAGGCAAAATGCACTGTAGTGCAAAATTTAGGTCCCCTCACCCCATTTATCAAACCCTATGCCAGAAACCTGGGCGTCATCCTCAACTCCGAACTCTGCTTTGACAAACAGATTAGCTCTGTTGTCTAAAATAGCTTTTACCAGCTCAGAATAATCTCACGCCTCAAATCTTTCCTATCTCACAATGACCTTGAGAAAGTCCATGCCTTTATTACATCACGGCAATTCCCTCTACCTTGGCCTCCCCCAGTCCTCACTTATTCGTTTGCAGCTGGTCCAAAATGCAGCTGCGCGTCTTCTTACTGGCACCACGTCTGTGGAACCAGCTCCCCCTGGATATTAGACCTGCTCCCTCCATTTCTGCCTTCAAATCCAGGCTAAAAACCCATCTTTACTCCATGGCCTTCCTTGTTCCCTAACCCTGTACTTCTGCTCATCCTATGTATGTCTGTGTTGAGTGCCCTGATATTGAAGGTTTCCTTTTATTTATGTTTTATGTTCTTATGACTATTGGTCCAATGTGTTTTTCTTTATTATCTGTCTTAGTCTTTATCTTAGTTATCCGCTGTACAGCACTTAAACTTACTTACTCACTTACTTACAGTTTGAGAACTTTGCAAGCATGGAGGCAGGGAGAAACACAACACAAACAGCACACAGTGAACACACAGTGAGGTGAAGCACACACTAATCCCGGCGCAGTGAGCTGCCTGCTTCAACGGCGGCGCTCGTGGAGCAGTGAGGGGTTAGGTGCCTTGCTCAAGGGCACTTCAGCCGCAGCCCACTGGTCGGGGCTCAAACCGGCAACCCTCCGGTTACAAGTCTAGAGTGCTAACCAGTGGGCCACGGCTGCTGGAAGAGGAAGACAAAGAGAGAGAGGAGTAGGAGGTGGTCGAAGAGGCTATGCACGGAACAATATTTCAGATGATATTAGAGAAACTTTGGTGGATCATGTGATAAGTCATGGCCTGACAATGAGGGAAGCTGGGCAGAGAGTCCACCACATCTAAGCCTGTTTACAGTAGTGTGAGTCCACCACATCTAAGCCTGTTTACAGTAGTGTGAGTTTTGTAGTGTTTCTAAGTCTGTTTTACAGTAGTGTGAGTCCACCACATCTAAGCCTGTTTTACAGTAGTGTATTTTTGGTTTTATTTTTGCGTTACTGCATTTACTGTACTGTACTGTAAAGTATAGTACTGTGATGTACAGTATTGAGTTGATGTAATTTGTAACCTTTCTTTCAGTACTTTCATTTCTGTTTTTTGTCAAAACTGTAAGTGTTTTGTAAAGTGTTGCATTGAGCTTCACAGAATGCTAATTGACAAACTGAATAAATGCAGTGAAAATTAAAGACTGCAGTGTTTTATATAAAGTACACTATGTATTGCTGCTAATCTGAAAGAATATTCATATGATGCAAGTGTGTATCATTTGGTCATCAGAGTGACATTTTCACAAAAGATTGTTAGGTTTTGAGATGTGTTTATGACATTTTAAATGTTGTGTCATTTTGCTGGAGATTTGAGGCATTTTGCATTTGTGTGAGCAATTGTGGGTTTTGTGTGTAGAGTTTTGAAAAATAGACACAGTGTTTTGAAAATGTGTCTAAACAGAGATTTTATATTTTGGAGACACAGCACTCAAAAATCCTCCATAGAATTTGTTTGTGATGCCAATATGGCAGTTGTCTACACATATCCCGCCCCTTACCAATCGTGTGATGTGTTGTGAATAGATTGTGCCAATCATGTGTTGTGATCTCGCCGCTGGAGCGAGGTTGGTGTTGTGAAGCCTTGCACACACGCAGTTCTGCCCAATATAGATGCCCGATAAGTGCCCAAAATGCGTTGCAACATTGAGTGGAGGGACTTGCATAAAAGGACTTTGGTGTAAACAGTTGTAAAAAACTGTAACATTTAACTTGAACCAATTCACAGGTCACATAGTTATTTGCCAGCGAGCTACTGTAGCTGATGAACCTGGAGAAATGTTTGATTAAGAGAGTCAAAGTGGACAAAGTCTCTTGTCAAAGTGGACAAAAGTTACCTATCAAAAAAGACAACCTGGCCACAACTTCAGAAAATATGTCTAAATGGAAGCCTATGCTTGTTATGATAATGAGGGGGTCCTCTGAAAATGTTCTCCCCCACAAGGGGAACCAAAAGGTTTGAGAACCCCTGTTCTAGTAGCTGACTTCTCTTCTCTGTACATATAATAACCCAGTCTGACACCGTTAGCCTAGCTTAGCATAATTCAGTGGACGTGGGTTAGACCAGGTGGACTATATCTTTATATGTCTTTATGCTATGGATTCTGATTACAATGATGAGTATTACATTAGTCAGTGAAAGCAGTGTGCAGTAGGGGTGACTTCCTCTGTCCCTCAAGGTGTCATGGGTCACATGTTTTGGTCTAAACTTTCAGCAGGGACAAAAACAATGAGAATCGGTGAATTATTGAATCGGCCTGCTTATCGGGCAAGCTGTCACATCAAAGTAAAAGCCACTGTTTAGGCTCAACATGTCATTAAAAGTGTTGACTAACATTAGGCAGTGGTTGACCTCTGGAGACAACCATCACCTTCATTTTTTTGCACTTTTGCACTTTTGGAATTTAAAAATCCATTTCACCCTAATTATACCCTGGTGAGTACATTACATTACATTTGGCTGACACATTTTTAGCCAAAGCGACTAACAACATGGTAAACAGTTTAAGTTTTAGAGCAATTCTCAACAATTTTAGGACAATTTAAAAAACATTAAGAGTACAGTAAGAATAAGTGCATCAGTGAGTGCTGTTTTTAACAGTTACTTGTCAGTTTAACCCTTTAGGCGCCAGAGGTTTTTTTCCGAAACGATCAATTTTGACATCTTCATATCTTAAAAGTGATAAGAGATAGAGACTTTCTGTAAATTAGAGAAATATTAAGGATGACCCAAAGTTTATGTAGAGATTTAATGTTTATATCTAATTTGCATATTATGACGTCATATGGTGGCGGCCATCTTGGATTATAGAATTTTCATGAAAAGTCGCATGTTTGAATGATAAAATGCACCACTTCTTTCCCCCCAAAATGTCCCTCGCCTTCTGTATGCTATATTGCACAATACTGAATGCTCAGGTAAATAGTAAGTAGTGAACAAACTGTGTAAATCATTACTAATAAATGGCAGAAACAAACCAAATGCATGTAGCGGTAGACTGGCCTTTTGCTGTAGAGATTTTCCATTTACTACATACAGTAGGCACTCTGATTCCATGTACTGTATGGGGCACATATATATTATTCAGATGACACACAAACACAAGTAGACAAGACCTGTTTAGTTCAAAAGCTCACTTGCCATGGCAAGGCACAGATCAGGAGTGAGATGACGAGACAAGACAAGAGACAATGTTAGTATTTGTTTTTTTCTTTTTGTTGTTTTTGTTGATGTTTTTTGTTTTTTTTCTTAGCTGACAAAGACACACACATCACAAGGACATGAACACACAAAAAGGAACACATAGTGTATGTCCTAAATGATCAGGGAAATAGATAGCAAATCAACAGTGTAAATCATTACTAATAAATGGCTGACATTTTTTTTTTTATGTAGCAGGCCTTTTGCCCCTACCTATCCTGACTCCCTATCCCTATCCATACAGGGCTGGCATTCCCATCGTCTTGTGATAGACTTTGCATGACCTAATGTGTGTGTGTGGGAGAGGGAGAGAGCGTGTCACCACCTCCACCATGTGAGCAGCATGGCCAGATCTGCCTCAAGGCTGGCGAAAGTGGGAGAGAATTTGCGCAGCTCGGACTAGGCCTACTGTCATTCTCATTGCGACTCCCCACACTGCCTCTACGTTCCCCCCTAACTGTCCTATGAGCACTTCGACCTCGTCTAACATACCCAGTGGCATTAGACAAAGGCTCCACCACGTTACTGTCGCCGCGATTGTGGAGAGGCACACGTTCATAAGACAGAAGCTAGCGCTACATGGACATAAGGCTACCTCCAGCCTCGTTCGCCACACCACTAACACCCTGCTAACTTCCCGATGAACACTCCGAACCCGTGAAACATTATTCCCACCAGTGACATTGGGCAAACGATTCAACGTTTGTGCTTGGTGTAAGCTAAACTATGGAGTAAACTCTCACTTTGTCCAGCTGCATCATTGCAAGGCAGGGACGCATCTGAAGCCTCACTAAACGAATCACCGTCATTTTCTGAAGGCAGATACTCCCCTTCAGAATCAGGGTCCACGAATAGAAGACCCAACACTTCATTTCAGGGAAACTTTTTTGATGCCATTAGACGATAATCTAATGCAAATACTCGCTGACGTTGACAATATCGCTCTGATAAAATAGCTCACACGCACACTAGCTCCGGTATCGCACGCACTGATTCACTGCAGCTATTTGACTAAATCGGCCGTTTTATTCAGTACCGCATCTTGTCGACTAAAGTCGACTGTGGCGCCTAGAGGGTTAAGACGGCTGGTGAGTGTTAGGATCAGCAAGACTTGTTGTAAGTGTTGAGGCTATGAGAGGAGATGTTCTCTAAAGAGCTGGGTCTTCAGGAGTTTTTTGAAAATGGAGAGGGATGTCCCTGCCCTTGTAGGAACTGGCAGTGTGTTCCACCAACGAGGAACAACAGATGAGAAAAGTTTGGATTGGCCTGAGCGTACGGGTGGTGGTAGAGCTAGACGTCGTTCGGTCTGAGGGCGCAGCGGTCTGGAGGTAGCGTATGTCTGTATGAGGGCATTCAAGTAGGTGAGAGCAGAACCGAGACTACTTTGTAGGCAAGCGTTTAGAGCCTTGAATTTGATGCGGGCCGCCATAGGTAGCCAGTGTAGCTGGATGAGCAGCGGGGTAACATGTGCCCTTTTGAGTTGGTTGTAGACCAGGCGAGCCGCCGCGTTCTGGATCATCTGAAGTGGTTTCACTGCGCAGGCTGGGAGACCTGTCAGGAGGGCGTTGCAGTAGTCGAGTCGTGAGATGACTATTGCCTGAACCAGAAGTTGGGTAGCATCTTGAGTCAAGTAAGTCCTGATTTTCCGTAAGTTGTAGAGTGCTAAACGGGGCATGACCCGGTTAATGAGGCAACATGATCTGAGAAGTTTAGTTGGTTGTCAAGAACAACTCCTAGATTTCTTGCAGTCCTGGTAGGTGAAACAGACAGGGAGTCAAATTTGATGTTGATGTCGTGGTGTATGGTAGGTTTAGCTGGGAGGACCAGCAGTTCAGTCTTTGAGAGGTTCAGCTGGAGGTGGTGTGCCTTCATCCATGTAGCTATGTCTGAGAGGCAATCCGAGATCCGTGCTGAAACCAAGGGGTCATCAGGTGGAAAGGACAGATAGAGCTGTGTGTCGTCTGCATAGCAGTGGTATGAGAAGCCATGCGAACGGATAATCTGTCCCAAGGAGGTGGTGTAGATAGCAAAGAGAAGGGGCCCAGCACTGAGCCCTGGGGACCCCTGTGGTGAGATGGTGAGGTGCAGATAGCTGACCAAGCCATGATACGTTAAACGAAGGCCCTGTGAGGTAGGATTCAAACCAGGAGAGAGCAGAACCGGAGATTCCCATCTTAGCGAGTATAGAGAGAAGGATGCGGTGATTAACCGTGTCAAAGGCAGCCGATAAGTCAAGCAGAATAAGTACTGATGACCGAGCGGTCGCCCTGGCTTCTTTTAAGGCTTCTGTTACAGACAGCAGAGCCGTTCTGTAGAGTGGCCACTTTTGAACCCAGACTGATTTGGATCCAGAAGTTTGTTCTGTGAAAGGAAGTCAGAGACCTGTTTGGAGACTGCTCGTTCAATGCCTTTGGATAGGAAAGGCAGGAGTGAGACAGGGCGGTAGTTCTCGACTTGAGTAGGGTTGAGAGAAGCTTTCTTAAGTAACGGTGTTACCCGGACCATTTTGAACGCTGTTGGAAATGTGCCGGAGGTTAGCGAGGCATTGATCACATGTGTGATAGCTGGAGCGATGGTCGGGCTGATGGACTGAAGTAGGCTCGTAGGGATAGGGTCCAGCGAGCATGTGGTAGGACGGCTGCATGTCAGGAGTATAGATACTTCACTCGAGAGAGAGGTGAATGCTGAAAAAAGATGATCCAGCAGTCCCTAGAGGTTGTAGGAGTCGCGGTATCTGAGTCAGATCGTTGAGTGGGCATGTAGAGAATTGACTGCTGATTGCCGCCACTTTGTTTGTAAAAAAATGAGGCGAGGGTATCTGCAGTAAGGCAGGATGGAGGAGGAGGCAGCTGAGGGTTGAGTAGCGATTTGAAGGTTGAGAAAAAAGTTTTCGAAGTGTCTGTAGCTGTTGATTTTGTCATTGTAGAAAGCCGTCTTAGCAGCAGTGATGCTGGCTGAGAAGGAGGTCAGGAGTGTCTGGTAGTTTTTGAGGTCATCAGTTAGTTTGGATTTGTGCCATTTCCTCTCCGCGGCTCTGAGTTTGGTGCGTTGCGATCGGAGGGTATCATTTAGCCATGGATGAGAGTGTTTGGATCGAGCTGGCCTTGTGGTAAGAGGGCACAGCTCGTCTAGACTCAAGCTCAGTGTGGAGCAGAGCGAGTCTATGGCCTCATTAACCTCCAGAGAGGAGAAGGTGTTGAGTGGAGGTAGACCGGAGGCAACCACAGAGGAAAAGTGCGTTGGAGACAGGTTCTGGATGTTGTGGCGGAACGTGACCATCGGCTGAGGAGCCGGAGGCTGTTCTGTCAGGCTGACGTTGAACTGGATGAAGAAGTGGTCAGAAAGATGGAGAGGCGTCACCATGAGGGTGTCTGTGCTGCAGTTCCGAGTGAAGATCAAGTCAAGCTCTTTGCCAGCTTTGTGAGTCGGTGGGCTTTGAACCAGTTTGAGGTCAAAGGAGTGGATCAGGGCCAAAAAGTCAGCTGCGCCTAGGGCATCTAAGTGGATGTTCATATCGCTGAGAACAAGAAGCGGACAGTCATGCTCAGGGATGGAGGACAGCAGAGTGTCCAGCTCGTCCATAAAGTCGCCTAGGTAGATGACCAGCACGTAGAGTTTTGCTGGGCCGATCACTGTGATGGCATGGAATTCGAATGAGACATATTTGATTGAAGGCAGTAGCGGGGTGAATTTCCATTTGTTGGAGATCAGCAGGCCCGTCCCACCTCCTTGTCCAGATGGGCGAGGGGTGTGGGATAGTGTGGGAAAAAAAGTCAGTTTTGTTGACTGCGGATTGACAGTTCCACAAGCCCATGGAGAAGGAGGTTTCTGTAGGTACACCCACATTAATCAATTGTTTGTAGTGATATGTTGTTGTGTTTCAGTGGATAAACATGTTTACTCAAATGTGGACAATGTCAAAGTAAGACACAACCCTTGTAGTAATAATAGCTTGCGTGCAAGCTTGTGAAAGTCAGAAAGGCAGAAAAGCACAGACTAAACTTTTCAGTCTACTGTACCAAATTAACATTGTGTGTTCATTAGTGTCACAATAGTGGTGAGAGATGCAACTCATATTGATGTTTGTTAAGATCCTCACCACACACACCAAATACATCTAAAGCTAACAGCAGCAGTAAAACCCTAAAAATGTGAAAGTATGATTATACAACTTACATCTCATTAGCAAGCAGAAAGCAAAGCAAAGCTCCAATTGAAAAGGGTTGCAATTCAAAAAAAGAAATGGCTTGTTAGATGTCAATACAGTCTTCTCCATACTATCTAGCACAGCATTTATTTGTGATGTAGTTTTAATACCATCAATTTGACCAAAGACCAAAAAAAAAAGAAAAATACCATTAGGTAAATGCGCAATTTCTGCACACTTTCAGTCAGAGAATAGGGCCTATGCCTACAACACACATGCATGATCTGTTACCTCACATATCCAGACATCGGCATGAAAACATTTAACTCACAAGGGAGATGGACATAAAACATGTTGCTATGCCTTGCATATTAATGATCATAGTGTTAAAAAACGACCAGCTTAATGCAATAGTAGAGTGGTCATCGGGAGAGTCGGGAGAATTCACAAATTTCCCTTGGGCCGGTGGCGTTAGGGCCGGGCTGATTAAAGCTAAATGCTAAAAAGCGCATGATATTGCTGTTTGAATATTATTTCTTTGCTGTGCCTTCCGAGTAGCCAGTTCCTTTCGTTTTCAGAATGTTCATTATATCCATAACTATGTTTGTCTTCAGTGATTAGCAAGCTACCACAAGAAACCAACAATCATGTAATACCTCTCTCCCGTGCATATGAAAACTGTGTGTGTGTTGTAGATTTGTTTCAGTGCTTTCTATCTGCTTTCCTGTTGCACGCGTAGCCCGCCGCTAGAATCATTGGTCAGTAGTTAGAAATGATTTGTCTCTCACCCTGGCAATTGTTCATATTTTAGATGACAATGTTGGGGGGGATAAACACCACCGTTTTCAAAGTTGAGGAAGACACATCCCCCCTGTCCACCCCATAATAACGCCCCTGAAAAAGACCTTTTATATAAATAAGATTAATTCATACTAGGCCGACTGTGCAACTGGAAAGTTTTTAGACCCTTTCAAGTTTTCCACATTTTGTTATTTCAGACTCATCTTAAAATGGATTCAATTAATTTTTTTCTCATCAATCTACACACAATTCCAATACTCCATAAGCAGGTGTTTAGACTGTTTTGTAAATTTTACATAAAAAAATATATAATGAAATATCCCATTTATAGTATAAGTACTCAGACCCTTTATTATGACTCTTGCAATTGAGCTCTGGCGCATCCTACTTCCATCAGTGGTCCTAGAGATGCTTCTACAACTTGATTGGAGTCCACCTGTGCCTATATGAATTATTTGGACATTATTAGGAGAGGCACACATCTGTCTGTGTCTTACTGTTGATGGTGTATGTCAGAGTGAAAACCAAGCCACAAGGTCGCACAAATTGTCTGTAGACCTGCGAGACAGGATTGTGTCAAGACAGATCTGGGGACAGCACGGTATAGCCTCCTTCATTCTCAAATGGAAACGTTTGGAACAACCAACAGTCTTCCTAGATCTGGCCGCTCAGCCAAACTGAGTAATCAGGCAGGGCCTTGGTCAGACAACTAAGGACCTAATGGTCACTATGAATGAGATCCAGAGTTCCTTTGTGAAGATGAGAGAAGCTTACATAAGGACAACCATAGCTTCACTGCACTGCAGCACTGTAGCACTGTAGCTGATGTATTGATCAGTCCATGCTGGTCACCATGAATTATTGGTGCTTCACTCCCCTCCCTGAAAGACATTTACACCACCCACCTCACCCGCAAGGCGACCACAATTGTGAGTGATGCAAGTCACCCCGCTCACAATTTGTTTGATCTACTGCCCTCTGGGAAGAGGTACAGAAGCCTGCGCTCCCGCACCACCAGACTCACCAACAGCTTCATACACCAGGCTGTTAGGATGCTGAACTCTCTCCCCCCTCCACCCTCAGCTACATAACATCCTGGACTTTGGACCCACAACGGCTGCCTTGCACTACTCCACTTGTACACTTGCACACTTTGCAACTTGTTGTTGTTGTCCTGTTGTCCTGAAAACACAACACACTTCTGCTGCTCTTACATAACTTGCACCACTATGCCACTTGCTTACTTAGGTCAAACAGAACTACCTCAGCCATTTATTGGCCTGACTTTTGCACTATTACGTTGACTGTCTTTGCACAATTGCACAATTTCAACTCAATTTTGCTGCTCTAATTTCTTCATTGTATGTGCCTTCTTATTTACTTTTTATTGTTTACTTGAATGTTATGTTTGTCTGTGGACTTAATTGGTAAAATATGTCTTGTCTCCACCGTGGGATAGTGAGAAACATAATTTCGATCTCTTTGTATGTCTTGGCATGTGTAGAAATTGACAATAAAGCAGACTTTGAACTTGGAACTTTGAACCATCAGTTGGCTTGCAGGAGCTGAAGGATCTGGGCCTCCAGCTCCTTGGCTTTGATGGCGTTCTCTCCCTCTCCATGGGTGTCGGCCACCCTGAGTCCCTTCAGGACCGACTGCAGGGCGTCAGCGTTCTTCACCGCGTTCATCTGGTCGGGGTCCTCCCGGATCTCCTGCACCCAGTCCAGATAGGCCTGCAGCAGCCCCAGGTCGTCCACAAAGTTGCCGATGATGCGCAGGCTGGGGCAGTGGCGTCTCAGCTCCTTGACCCTTGACCTCCCAGCCGCTCCAATGTCATTGCCAGCAATCCTGAAACAAAGACAAAGAGGGGTTGCTGTGTTTAACAACACTGAACATCTATTATTTATCTATGATTATTAGCATTATTTAAGAGTTGCAGTTTATATGTTTATGGTCACTGCTATTATTTGACTATTTGCATTTTTAATATATGACTTTAAACTGTTCATTTTAATATATGACTTTACTTTAAACTGTTCATTTTAATATATGACTTGACTTTTAACTGTTCATTTTAATATATGACTTTTCTTTAACTATTCATTTTAATGTTAATGTGATGTCCATTGATGTCAGTGTAAGTCGCTTTGAACAAAAGCATGTATACACATGAACATCTTTTTTCTGCGTATTGAAGGAAAACACTATGGCATTAGATTTGTTATCTTCTATACACCTATATGCAAAGCCTGATATTTTGTCTGTGTGTAACATCTCACTTCTCACTAGTGGGCAGGATGTAATACTATGTTATGCTACTCGTGAGCATGAGCCAAATCATCAGGGAGATTTCCTCAGAGCTAATGTATTGTTTTGATGAGCCTCTTGGTCTTTTCTCATACGTAAGGGTCTTCAGGGAGGTGTTCTTGCTGAGGCAGTTGACCATGTTTTCTGTGCCTCTCTCCGTGATGCCCGTGATGTCCAGGTAGAGCTCCTCTACAGTGGAGTTCTGCTCCAGCGCTGACCACAGCTCCAACACCCCGTCTGGGCCCAGATTGTTCCCACACATACTTTGGGGGGAGGAGGGGGATGAAAATGAATTATGCCTTTAGGTTTTTACTTAAACACTGCCAATCCTCTCACTGTAATTACAACTAAGTACAGCACACTATAAATATTAGGATTAATTTGTTGCTGATGGTTTTGTTTTCAATACTAATCCCAAGCGCAGAAATTTAATTATATGTAAACCGGATTTAGGTCTGAAAACAACCTTTGAAAGCCAGTGCCACTTACTAGAGTTTCTTCACCTGGCAATCTCTGGATTTCAAAATGTCAGACTCCAGAATAGCTGCATTCTTGTCCAAACAGTTGTAGCGTAAGCTGAAAGGGACAGGGAGCAGAAATCTGCATTAGAACTAAACTGGACAGATCTAGTTTGCACATCCTTGGAATCAAAATGTCATCAATGTGAGACGTTTATGGTTAAATTGTAGCATCATCAAAGTATTTTGTCAAACTGTAATAGTAATTGTAACTATTTATAGCACCTTTAAAACATCCTGTGGCATTATAATGGTATATAGTGCAGAAGTGCCGTTCACCCTGTTATGAGTTGATGAACAACTGAAACGATTTTGGAAACATTATTTTAAGGTAAAAATAATCTTTGGTGTTGCTTTAAGAACACTCATGAATTGAAATAAATGGTGACATATTAGATACTGACTAAAGTGTTTCACATCGGTGTAGGATCGGCCTCAGGCGGCTCAGCCCCCTGTTCCCGATGTTTGAGTAGCCCAAGTTGAGCTCGTCCAGCGTGTGAGGGGAGAACTGCAGCACGTAGTGCAAGGCCGCACAGTCCACCACGCTGAGCTTCATCTTAAACAGGTGCAGCCTCTTGATCTCTGGCGCGGCCCTGCTGGTGGCCTCCTGAATGTGTAGCTCCATCAGGCAGTGGAACAGGTTCAGGGCGACCTCGTTGGACATCGTCCTGCCTCTGAGCTGGTCCTGGAACCACTGACCCAGCTGGACAGGAAACTCCTGACCTTCCTCTAGAAAGGGGTCCTGGGCGAGACCCTGGAGCTGACCCTCCAGCCGGGCGCGGAGCGCTCCCATAAAAAAGCGGGTAAACATCTGCAGAGACTTCTCGGGTTTGCTGTCATTGTCTGTGTTCTTGTGGTTGAGTTGTTGATCGTGGCCTATGAGAGGTGGGTAGCTCGAAGGACTGGGAAGTTCCCCAAAGCACCAGAAGTTCAGAGCCTGAAGGATGTCCCCTTCTTTTGAGAGGTTTACTGCACAATAAAGAGCTGCGAGATATTCTTGCACGGTCAGATGGAAAAAGGAAAACATCTCTGTTGTGGCCTCCTCGATGACCACTAAGACTTGACATAGGAAGGTGCTGTTTATCTCTTGGGGCTCAAGCCCAAACTCCTCCAAGTCTTTCCGCTCAAACAAGATGTTTCCCTTTAGGATGTTCTCATAGGCTAACCTCCCCAGGGCTGTCAGCTGTCTCTTAGCCAAAGAAAGGACTTTCGATTTGGGGGTGCTGCGGTCGGCTTTGCCTTTCAGTGCATGGTGCTTTATAGCAGTGACGAGATAGCAATAGTAGACCTCGCTAACCGTCCTGGGTGGGTTGACCTCCAGAGACCGTCTGCTGTCCTCCTCTCTATTTGCAGAGAAGAACTCAGATAAGGCGGTGCAGATGATGTGGCAGTAGAGAGGGATGAAGGAGAGGACAAACAGACTGTCGTTCATTGCGATGTAGTTGTACACATTCTCGGCCACCTGTGGGTCACTGTAGTATTTGTGGGCGTACTCCTTCACTTGGTCCTCCTCAAAGCCCAGAACCACACAGCAACGTTGGAAGAACTTCTTGGGAGCATCTGTAGAGGGCCTGGTTGTCAGAATGACCGAGGACTTTGGTAAAAGGCTGCCTTTGATCAGTGAGACCATCAGCTCTGATATAGGTACCTTGGTGTCGAAGCCAATGTCCTTGTCAGTGCCATTCCAGTTAAGATGATGTTTAAACTCATCAAGTCCATCCAGGATGAAAAGTAGACTGCTGGGCGTGTCGAGAAGAACTGGAAGAACATCTCGCAGGTACTGGAACCTAGTCCCAAGAAGCTCCAGGAGGCTGATTGGAGCATCGATCAGGTTCAGCTCACGGAAGCTGAGGCCAAAAACGCATGTGAACTCCCTCAGGTTCTTCCCCAGCGCCCATTCATACATGAGCCTCTGCACTGCCGTGCTCTTCCCGATCCCGGCGATCCCCTTGACCTTGACGCGTTTGGGAGGGCGCCTGGAGGCCTCTGGGGGGTCCAGCAGCTGCCGAGGGCGGATCTGGTGGCAGAACTGATGGGCGTAGATGCGTGCCCGGCGGGTCATGGCGTTGAAGTATTCATGCTGGCTGCTTTCCATGGACTCGTCATCCTCTGTCACAAACAAGTCGGTGTAGCGGACCTCGATGTGAGAGCGTGAGTTAGAGGCCTCGCCTCCCCCTTCGGAGTAGCAAATCATTCGCTCAGTCTGGCTCAGCAGGGTGTTTTTATGTGTACTGATGGGAACTGCAGGAGTAAAGAGTTGCATTAGTCACAGCTGCTTATTACAATATATTTAGTCCAATATGTCATTTAAAAACTTTCTGATATCTCACCTCTTAAGTTTGGAGACTTCACATTTCGAAGTGGATGCATCTGATGTTCTGGTCAATTAGAAAGATTTAATATCACTTAGAAAGATTTGATATCACTATATAGGTCACACTCTATGTAAACTCTGTTGAACAAAATAGCTATATGGTGTGAGTGCATTATAGAGTACTCTATGAGAGTGGCATGACTTTGTGGAAGGTGAAGTGAAAAACAATATCAGAGAGAAAAAGCAGCGGAAGCAACACAGCAATACCTTTTGCGTCCTGAGTTACAGAGAACTCTTTCGATTTGCCCTTGAGGAGTTTTGCAAATGGATTTTTCGACTTCTTTTTCTCTGTCAAAAAGAAGGGAAAAACAATAAGCCTATTCAACGCTAATTTAAAAATCTCCAATGAATCTGTATTTTTATTGCATTAATATCAGCATATAAAAAAACTATCTCATAGAGCTTAGACTTTGACTAGACTTGAAAGACGACATTTTATTAACCCACCATAAAACTATATGGCAAACATGTGGAACTTCATTGCACTTTCTTTTGATGATTTCAGTTAGCTTCAGTTAACAGAAGCAGTCAGTTGCAGAAATTAGCTTACAACTTTCTCCTTAATTTGAACGCAATTTACTTCCACAAGACTCTCAAAACACCACACCTGAACAAGCCAAGCAAACCATGACAGTGTGCATTACATGCCCCTACCCTCAACTTTGACTGGAGTTCTCAAAACACCACACCTGAACAAGCCAAGCAAACTATGACAGTGTGCATTACATGCCCTTACCCTCAACTTTGATTGGAGTTCTCTCCTGCACCACCTCATTGATGCGGTCCAACTGGCAGCTCCGTTGCACCCAAGCCTGCAGCTGGGGGCAGTAGTAGCCCTGCACCTCTCCCAGCACCTTCAGGAAGCCCTGGCTGCCCTCCTCACTCGTGCACACCATCTCCAGGGTGGCGGCCGCCGCATTAGCGGGCAGGCGCTCCAACAGGCCCAGGTACTGGCCACGGGTCAACACCCCGTCGTCCCACAGCCAGTGCAGCAGAGGAGCGAGGTTGGGGCTGAGCCACTGCAGGAGCTGGTCCCTCTGAGCCTGCAGCAGCTGCTGGGCTGAGGCCATGCTGACCCACTCTGACCACCTCAAAAGGCTGGACGTTTGAGACAGGTTCAAAAGCATAGTCGTCAAAATTGGCATTGGAAGTGAAACGCATAGCAAACCATTTATGGTATTATGATATCACTCACTGGAGAGAATTGGAATTTGTTTGGTGCTTTCATCTTTCTTTCAATCTCTTTCTTTCATTTGCTTACTTCAGACGCACACGACACATATACAGTCAAACCCTTTCTCTAATGGCTATAATCACTTCGAATCAAACTGTGCCCTCAAACCTCTTACCTCAGCACGTTTGACTCTCTGTAGGGTTTTGTCCCACCGACGGTCCAAACTCTGCTCTCTGCTCCCGACTGCTGAGCTGGCCCAGTTGCTAATGGAGAGAGGGAGTGTTTCAGTGCTTGTTTATCACTTTGAAAAGAGAACATAGTCCAGAGTTCAAGGCAAGCAGTCGCTCAACACTTGAATGAGTTTTATAGCACTATAGAGTAAGACGATCATTAAACAAAGATGCTTAGAGACCATAACTGACGGATCAAAGAAAATGGCAAATGACTAGGAGATTCTCAGTGCTTAAAGTGTGTGTGTGTGTGTGTGTGTGTGTGTGTGTGTGTGTTTGGGGGCTGGGTCATGTCATTTTCCCCCCGTTGCACCGACACTGGATTTTAGGGTTCCCCCACCTGCCAAATCCCACTTTAACCACTGGATGCACTCATATGTCATTCAAAATGACAATTTATTACAATCTCTTGCTTTAATCGTCATTATATTGTAACACTGTGAGCACTGTGATTCCTTTGAGACAGAAACGATGAGGAAAATGCTGATATTTCCTATTTTGCTGTTTGAAGGCTTTTCATTTATTTCTCATGTGGTTTTATAAGAAGCAATGAGAAAGTGTTGAAAGCTTTTTGCTTTTCTTATTTTGTCATTACTGATAAACATGACTATACACTACACTTTAGATTTGTTTTAAGAAACTTTAAGTAGAATGCTAATAGAATGTTTTTTGTGTGTTTTCTGTTATTATGCATGACGTACTCTGTCAGTTGGAACATTTGCATTAGTTTTGTCTCTTTGATTATCCATTGTTGTGCACTCAGTCTGAGATGTAATTTTGGAGGGACCCCTAAGGACACCCCTTTAGTCTATCAGGAAATGAAGGGCTCTTATTCACAGAATACGCAGAAAAAATTACACTGCCACCCACCACTGACATAGCAGCAACCATTTGAAGGAGATATTTGATATCCCATAATTTAATTCCATGAATGGAGTAATTACAGTCATAATGTGAAAAAGCAGTCACTAATAAGGTAACAGAGATACTGAAATGGAAAGGGTCTTGAAAAGCTTGCTGGAGCTAAAGCACAGTGAGTTAAAGGAAGACTGAGATCTGAAAGAACACAGAGAGAGAGAGAGACAGATAGAGAGAGAGTAGAGAAAGAGAGAGGGGGGTTGGGGTTGAGGAAACTGACTAAAGCATGACAATGAATCACCCATAACCTCCACTATTTCTGCTGATGTCTCTTGTGTGGTCTGCCGGAACGCGACCACACTGTGAATAAACCAAACATCATAAATTCGGCTGCAGCGAATACCCAGAGTGCATTTGGTGACCTTATTAATTAGGATATAATTCTTCACCAATATCATAAATACGCCTGCAGCGAAGTCCATTTGGGGACCTTATTAATTAGGATATAATTCTTCACCAATATCAGCAGTGCTCAGTAATGTAGGGAGTAGCATGGAACTGAAATTAGGCATGATTGTTTATTTTATCACACACTATAATCTAGTTTTAACTGCATTCAAAGTTATGGATGTCTGTAATATATATATATTTTTTCAGTTTGGTTCAAATCAATACAGTAAAGAGCCCATTAGAACTAATACTAAATGAGTCCAGATGAAGTCTTGCACTTACAGAACACTCTTACGGGCAGATGCATGGGCATCCGCACACACACACACACACACACACACTTCCCTTGTGACCAAAAAGCAGAATTCTATCACTTCTGTCTTTTGTTGTGACATCATTTTGTCCTATGTCTGTCTGTCTCTCACATGGTCATGGCTCTGAAGGAGTTGATTTGTTTCTTTTTCTCTCTCGTAGTTGGTAAGTACTATTATTATGTATAGCTACAATAAGTGCCTTTAAATGTATGGCGTTATTGTGTGATGTTGTGTAACTCCTCTGGAGTTACAGTACATGCATGGGCAAAGCTATGCCATACATGGCATAGCTTTGCCCATGCATGGACTGTAACTCCAGAGGAAGTTAGGTGTGAAAAACAGAGAATATATTCCCTGATTGTCATCTTATAAATTGTTTTTGTGCATCATGTTTTAGGCTAATTGAATGTGCACAGGATTCTTTGTTTGAAAATAAGCGTAACTGTTGTAGATGTGGAGTGTAGATGGCATAAATCCAGTTAGATCATATGAAGGGTTTTTGATGGGCTTGCAATGAAAGAAATGTCAATGTCAATGTGGTTACAAGCACTATGCACAATGCAAGCTATTGTGTTTTTGAAAGTAACCAAAAAAACATAAGCCTTGAGTTGCGTAAGTGCACTTAAATCATAAAAATGTGAAAGGTGTTTAGAGTTATTACTGCTCCATCTGAGCTATGGACAGCTGCCATCCACTTCCACTTTTCTTAATTTATCTGGAGTTGTGAAAGGGCCTTTAGTTTTTTCTCTCAACTCAACTTCTTGACAGGAACATTGCCTTCAAGAGTTTTAAAAGTTTGTTCAAAGACCACTCCTTCCATGTTTTTTTTAGTCATGTAGCAACTTTACTTACTACCCCACAACACTATACTGTTACAACATGCTCCCAACCCACCTGTTCTCTCTTATACTGTTACTACATGCTCCCAACCCACCTGTTCTCTCTTGACCAGTCTGTGGCCCGCGTGGCGTCCGCGCCTTGACGCTGGTGGTCCCGGCGAGGGTCTCGGCACTGGCGGGCTCCTGCGTGCTCATCCCATGTTCCCTCAGCCCCCCCCAGCGCCAGGGGCGGCCCGTGGAGGTGGAGGTGCGCTTGCAGTACCACTGGAGCACCCCCATGGGGGCGCTCTTCCCCACCGTGCCTCGCCTGGCCCTCAGCAGCAGCAGTGGGGAGGACGATGACGCCTCCTCCTTGAGGGTCCACAAGGACTTTCGTGGTCGCGTGGCTTTGACGGGGGACGTGTCCAAGGGAGACTGTTCGGTGACTGTGTCGGAGGTCAGACAGAAAGATGCCAGCAACTACGTGCTGGAGATGAGGAGGCGTGGGGACAAGAACTGGAGCAAGATGGCCTTTCAGATGGACGTTTCCAGTAAGCTTTGAATGAAAGGGTTTCAGATGGACGTCTCCAGTAAGCTTTGAATGAAAGGGTTTCAGATGGACGTCTCCAGTAAGATTTGAATGAAAGGGTTTAGTGAAAAGTGTTCAGAGGTTCTTCAGAAGTTCTTTGTTAGAGGAGAAATATAAATAATGTTAGCTCACCTCTTTTAGGCATCAACTCAGTTCACTGAAGAGTGTTTCTTATGCTTACTATTTTCAGTATTCTAATATGGAAAACATGTATTTTATGTTCAAACAAAACTTGGTAATGTTTTTGAAACAGGTTGCATGCTAAGCTGAGACATTTTATTCTACTCTCAGAAAGAATTTGATAATAAACATACTGTAGGTAACTGCCCAGAAAGGAAACCATTTGGAGGATGTGCAGTTCCTTAACATGGCTGTTCTATTTCCCTGTTCTACCTTATTCTCTCTCTCTCTCTCCCTCTCTCTCCCTCTCTCCCTCTCTCTCTCTCTCATTATCATGGATGCAGATTTCCCGGAGATGCCCAGGCTGACTGGCCCTGAGTCTGTGACAGACGGTCAGCAGGTGGTGCTGAACTGCACCGTGGGCTTCCCCTGCCCCTCCCAGCCCCCTACGCTCCGCTGGAGATGGGTCCGAGGGCGACCGGACAACAGCAGTGTGTTTGGGGAGCCCCGCGTGGCCCTGAGCCCAGACAAGAGGCCTCTTCTCTGGGCATCCCTCTCCTTCACCGCCTCCTATCACCTCATGCCCCGTATCAGCTGTGAGGTCCACTACCAGAAGCTTGGCGCACCTGTGGTCATGGCAAAGGATATTCATGTGAAATGTAAGACATGATTGATATACCGCATACAAACCTTTGACATGATAGGTGTAATATGAACCTTTGATATGATATGTGTCTTGAAATTGTTCTGTAGATTTAATAATGTTCAGGGAATCCTGAAAATCAACAGCAAAGCATGAGTTAACACAAACCCTTAACTTTAGATTGAACATTGCTCTGCATTATCAAATATTAAACCTGTGAAGCCTTTGACTCCCGAATGCAACTCTCCTGCAGTCCCTCCCAAGGATGTGCATATCCGGCTTCACACCTCAGCGGTGCGGGAGGGAGGCAGTGCTCTACTGGAATGCTCCTGTAAAGCTGACCCCCCTGTGGAGGAATACGACTGGTCATACACGCAACACGGCCGCACACGCTTCTTACCGCTGCACACCTTCACCGTCCGCATCGAAAACGTGACCCGGCACACGCGTGTCATCTGCACAGCCAAGAGCCGCCTTGGGTCGACAGCGTCACCGTCCACAGCCATCAATGTAGAATGTGAGCATGTGTACCAGACTACCAGTTGATCAGATTTAGAATGGGCGAGGAGGGCGGATATGTTTCATTTCTTCTGTTGATTTGAATTACAAAGAAATACTCAATGCCAGGTCTGTTTTTACATGTAAGCATTTGTAAATAGAAACTTTATAGAAAATAGAAGCTTTATCCACAACAGTGTGTTCCTGAGGCATACTGAAGGCCGAAGGCAACACTCTGTTATTCCATTCTGTCTGCCTCTGCTCTGCCTAATCAACTCTTTCTGGATTTTAAGTCTCTCACATCATATCTCTTTTCTATCTGTTTCCCCAGACAAACCCCACATCTTGAGCAAATCTTCATGCAGGTGGGATGGCACTGCAGTCTACTGCAGGTGTATTGCGGACTCAAACCCACGTGCCGCCATCACCTGGAGTGTGAATGGCAGCCCTCCGTCACACGGCTACAACACCTCCGTCTTCGTCCACAGTAATGGCACTGTGGCTGCCAGGTTGGGTGGTGTGGTGGACATGCCTCCATCGGTAGTGTGCTATGCCAACAACGCTCATGGGAACGACTCACGCCCTCTGTTGCAGGAAGTGGAGGGTGAGTTCTGCATGGAATTGGGGGGGGGGGGTTACTCGCTCGTTTAGTATGGCACACGCATTGATGGCAGTGTACCTTTGTGTGTTAATGTTAATAGATGATGCAAAATACCTACTATGGACAATTGTGATGTGTTGCGTATGTTGTTAACATAGTATATTTGAATGACAACAGCTTCCATGGGGGGTGTGTAAAGCAGTTGTTTGTTTCGACGTTTCTGACGTGTGTCCGTGTGCGTGTGCGTGTGCGTGTGTTTGCTGTATATGTGCATGTGCGTGTGTGTGTGTGTGTGTGTGTGTGTGTGTGTGTGTGTGTGTGTGTGTGTTTGCTGTATATGTGCATGTGCATGTGTGTGTGTGTGTGTGTTTGCCTCTGTGCGTGAGGAATTGACCTACCCCTTGTGTTGGCAGTGTCGCTGCTGTGGCTGCTGATGGCAGCCCTTGGGATGGCCTTCTCCGTCCTCCTCATTGTCGCCGCTGTGTTTCTGTGTTGCGGTCGCAGGCAGGCAGGCCGGTAGGGAGCTTGTGATTTACATTCTAATGACTCTGCGTTTAACTTCAACAGAAAATGCAGGAATAATACCAGCGACTTGATGCATAGTACAGTTTATCCCCATGATCTATTGCTGAAACCTTTTTGATGTCTCTACAGAAGGAGCGCCATGATAAACCATCGCTCCCAGGCTGTGTACCCGGGGGATGTGGGTATCTACCAGGAACATGCGCCCCTGTATATCAACTGCACTGAAGTCACTCATATCTACACGAATGGCAGCTACCAGCTCGTCTATCAAAACTGCACGCCATGCTTTGTACGCACAAAACAGGTAGATAAAGCAAACACACTGTGTGCTAATGAAAACTGAATGATAGATAAAGTAAAAATATGCATTGATGAATTTTAAATGACTTGAAAACAATAAAACAGATTAGACTCATCTAGTTACCAAAGCACATCATTATTAATATAATGCATATCACATAATACATTCATTTTGTCGATATTCTAGAGAATAACATAGCATATATCATCATTAACATTTCCATTAACATTAACATTAACATTTCCATTAACATTATGTATCATTTACACCAGTTCACCTTGAATATGTTCTTGATTGAAATAGTAATAGATGTGCATATTGTCTGCTTCTTGCCTAGACACACAAGAGTAATAGATGTGCATATTGTCTGCTTCTTGCCTAGACACACAAGAGGATGTGCATATTGTCTGCTTCTTGCCTAGACACACAAGAGTAATAGATGTGCATATTGTCTGCTTCTTGCCTAGACACACAAGAGTAATAGATGTGCATATTGTCTGCTTCTTGCCTAGACACACAAGAGTAATAGATGTGCATATTGTCTGCTTCTTGCCTAGACACACAAGAGTAATAGATGTGCATATTGTCTGCTTCTTGCCTAGACACACAAGAGTAATAGATGTGCATATTGTCTGCTTCTTGCCTAGACACACAAGAGTAATAGATGTGCATATTGTCTGCTTCTTGCCTAGACACACAAGAGTAATAGATGTGCATATTGTCTGCTTCTTGCCTAGACACACAAGAGTAATAGATGTGCATATTGTCTGCTTCTTGCCTAGACACACAAGAGTAATAGATGTGCATATTGTCTGCTTCTTGCCTAGACACACAAGAGTAATAGATGTGCATATTGTCTGCTTCTTGCCTAGACACACAAGAGTAATAGATGTGCATATTGTCTGCTTCTTGCCTAGACACACAAGAGTAATAGATGTGCATATTGTCTGCTTCTTGCCTAGACACACAAGAGTAATAGATGTGCATATTGTCTGCTTCTTGCCTAGACACACAAGAGTAATAGATGTGCATATTGTCTGCTTCTTGCCTAGACACACAAGAGTAATAGATGTGCATATTGTCTGCTTCTTGCCTAGACACACAAGAGTAATAGATGTGCATATTGTCTGCTTCTTGCCTAGACACACAAGAGTAATAGATGTGCATATTGTCTGCTTCTTGCCTAGACACACAAGAGTAATAGATGTGCATATTGTCTGCTTCTTGCCTAGACACACAAGAGTAATAGATGTGCATATTGTCTGCTTCTTGCCTAGACACACAAGAGTAATAGATGTGCATATTGTCTGCTTCTTGCCTAGACACACAAGAGTAATAGATGTGCATATTGTCTGCTTCTTGCCTAGACACACAAGAGTAATAGATGTGCATATTGTCTGCTTCTTGCCTAGACACACAAGAGTAATAGATGTGCATATTGTCTGCTTCTTGCCTAGACACACAAGAGTAATAGATGTGCATATTGTCTGCTTCTTGCCTAGACACACAAGAGTAATAGATGTGCATATTGTCTGCTTCTTGCCTAGACACACAAGAGTAATAGATGTGCATATTGTCTGCTTCTTGCCTAGACACACAAGAGTAATAGATGTGCATATTGTCTGCTTCTTGCCTAGACACACAAGAGTAATAGATGTGCATATTGTCTGCTTCTTGCCTAGACACACAAGAGTAATAGATGTGCATATTGTCTGCTTCTTGCCTAGACACACAAGAGTAATAGATGTGCATATTGTCTGCTTCTTGCCTAGACACACAAGAGTAATAGATGTGCATATTGTCTGCTTCTTGCCTAGACACACAAGAGTAATAGATGTGCATATTGTCTGCTTCTTGCCTAGACACACAAGAGTAATAGATGTGCATATTGTCTGCTTCTTGCCTAGACACACAAGAGTAATAGATGTGCATATTGTCTGCTTCTTGCCTAGACACACAAGAGTAATAGATGTGCATATTGTCTGCTTCTTGCCTAGACACACAAGAGTAATAGATGTGCATATTGTCTGCTTCTTGCCTAGACACACAAGAGTAATAGATGTGCATATTGTCTGCTTCTTGCCTAGACACACAAGAGTAATAGATGTGCATATTGTCTGCTTCTTGCCTAGACACACAAGAGTAATAGATGTGCATATTGTCTGCTTCTTGCCTAGACACACAAGAGTAATAGATGTGCATATTGTCTGCTTCTTGCCTAGACACACAAGAGTAATAGATGTGCATATTGTCTGCTTCTTGCCTAGACACACAAGAGTAATAGATGTGCATATTGTCTGCTTCTTGCCTAGACACACAAGAGTAATAGATGTGCATATTGTCTGCTTCTTGCCTAGACACACAAGAGTAATAGATGTGCATATTGTCTGCTTCTTGCCTAGACACACAAGAGTAATAGATGTGCATATTGTCTGCTTCTTGCCTAGACACACAAGAGTAATAGATGTGCATATTGTCTGCTTCTTGCCTAGACACACAAGAGTAATAGATGTGCATATTGTCTGCTTCTTGCCTAGACACACAAGAGTAATAGATGTGCATATTGTCTGCTTCTTGCCTAGACACACAAGAGTAATAGATGTGCATATTGTCTGCTTCTTGCCTAGACACACAAGAGTAATAGATGTGCATATTGTCTGCTTCTTGCCTAGACACACAAGAGTAATAGATGTGCATATTGTCTGCTTCTTGCCTAGACACACAAGAGTAATAGATGTGCATATTGTCTGCTTCTTGCCTAGACACACAAGAGTAATAGATGTGCATATTGTCTGCTTCTTGCCTAGACACACAAGAGTAATAGATGTGCATATTGTCTGCTTCTTGCCTAGACACACAAGAGTAATAGATGTGCATATTGTCTGCTTCTTGCCTCTGAGTTGATAAAAGCCACTGACCACACTGTTGATTTGTTTATTAAAATTTATAGAGAGCTATCCAGCATGACACCAAGATTTCTAACCACGGAGTGCACATTTTTTGAGAATGGACCAAGAGTACTGCTGAGGCTGGAGACAGAGGAGGAAATTGCAGGCCATCCAAGATTTAATATCAGTGAGGAAGCTATGTAGTTTATTTAGTAAACATGGGGTCTGAGGAGCCACTGGGAGATAGATTTGGGTACCATCATTTCAAATCCTGTAGTATGCTATAGTATTGCTCAGTCTTTACTTTTGAGGATGACTGATGAAATTCCTTAAATACTTTAAAAGAGCATTTCTTGTTTGATATTCATCCATTCAACCTTTGTTGAATTTTCAGAAATTAATTGAAGGTAGCCCTCATTTTCAATCATGCCGAGATTACAATCACAATGAAACAAACTAAAAATGTACAATAGTTATATTAAAGCAGGTTATAAATAAACCAAACAAATAAATACATAAAAATACATAACATTTAAGAGGAGAAATTATACATAACATACATAACATTTAAGAGGAGATAACATACATAACATTTAAGAGGGGAAAACATAAAACAGTAAGGCTACAATAGACAGATAGATAGATAGATAGATAGATAGATAGATACTTTATTGATCCCCAGGTGAAATTCAAGATATATAAGATAATTCAATATACATAGGAGGGTTTGATTACAGATCTGAATTGACCACATCGCAAGTTTAACAATAAATAGCATCTGTTGAAATTTACATGATGCATACAATTATGTAGAGAATACTCTTTCCCCCAACAATGGAGCTATAGGTTAATAATATTCCTAATTATGATGCATTGTTATGAAGCCCTTAATGCCAGTGGCAAATAAATCATTCAGCAGCATTTCTGATTATACATGACATTTCCAATTCTATTAAAACATCAGCACATGCTTACTGTATTCCATTCCAGAGTTCCTACACCCAACTACCTTGCAAGCGCTTGAGTCATGTTTACCTGCAACAACCAATTAGTACACGATTCAACCAGGAAGTAACAAATGATCTTCACAGATAATACATAACACGGACAGTTTGCCAACAACACCTTAAAACCATTTCTGGAGATGCCGGGGATTGAACCCGGGGCCTCATACATGCAAAGCATGCGCTCTACCACTGAGCTACATCCCCTGATTGACATGCATTGTTAAGTCACAAACTACCCATAGCATGAAATCAAATTCTGTTCTGACAGTTGTTTTTTGCATCATTGATATGTAGTATGTAGTTAATACTAACCTGCATGGGGTGAGATGGGGGAGGGAGCGCAGAGATGCAGCTCCCTCCCCAATACTCTGGTTGGAGGATGTCAGGTTTCCACTAATAATATGTCTGGCGCCGTGGCTTAGTTGGTTAAAGCGCCTGTCTAGTAAACAGGAGATCCTGGGTTCGAATCCCAGCGGTGCCTAAAACGGGTGAAACTTTATTGTGCAAGCGTTTCCAAATAAAGCTACGTCAACCTCATTAACACATTCTTCTATGCACGGAGCTGTCACATGTCACTCGTAATCACGAATGCAAGGTTGAATATCCTGTCAAAATCAACCACACAAATGAATTTTGATAAGAGTTTACATACAACTTTTCATTGGCTCGCAGACTACGACAATAGGAAGTTGCGTCATTTTGTGAAATGGGAGGGAGTTTAGTTTGCACTGTGTTGTGTGTTTGAAGAATCAGCATTGTAGACTACTTGTACTAGTAATTATTTTCTTGGAGTGGTCATGTAAAGAGCCTGTACAACTAGAAGATATTTGTGACAGAAACCCGTTGGCTAAGCATTCTTTAATTGAAAACTTGAGCGATCAATTTCCCCACATACTGCGTGCTAGCTAATGTTAGTCAGAGCTTACTTGCATGGCTAAGGTTCATTGTTAGCTAGCTGGTATTAGCACACAAAGCAATTGAAGTGACATGAGTTTGATATGCAACAACAGGAGATGAAAAGCGATAGTTGCATGGTTTGCAATACCGCTAGGGTCTGAAGTGAATGGATATTTGAATGGGAATATGTTTGTTTATTTCCGAAAGAAGTCAAGTATAACGTTAGTTGCTAGCTGAGGTTGATTAGCTGTTTGACTTTGGCAAGCCAGTCCGCTAACGTAGGCTAAATAGTACCGTTTCGTTAGACGAGTTTACATCAGCGTGCTGGAGAAACTAGCTCAAGACAACCTTAACACGTCTACAGTACTTTAAGACTTGTTTGTTGTATTCAATGTTTTGCTGAATATCGCCTGTAGACACAGCACGTCTATACGACAACATGCCAGAGATCAAATTGAAACACGTCGTGTCCTGCAGCACAGAAGACAATGTAAGTTGCTATTGTCCGCCAATATTGTATTCTAGCGTCAACTAGCAAACGAATGATTGAATTGGCACGCTGGCAAATGCACGGGTTTTGCGTTTACATTTAACTAGCTATTCATTTCTTTTTCCCCACAGACGCACAAGGCAGACAATTTGCTGAGTTCAGACACTTACAGAAAGTGGAAAGCAGCGCGGCCAGGCGAGAAGCAAACCTCTGTTATCTTACAAGTAGGCTGCCAAGAGACCGGGTTTTCTTGTGGTATCCATACTCTGAAGCATACACTTTGAGATTTATTTAAATGTTACACTTAATGGAAAATCCCGCTTCAATTAATAATGAATTGTCTTTAATGTAATGTAACCTAATCACTCAATACAGTAACTACTATCAAGTGCGTATTGTGACAAGATTTTTTAATTATTCACTTTGTAAGACAAGTGTCTTCTTTAAAGTCTGTGATGTACTACCAGATGACTATGACCATAAAATCAATCAGTGTGGTTATGCAAACTCTAACAGAACACGAGTGTAAGCTCTGGAATATCTGGAAATCAGTTTGTGATGAACCACATGATCATAGACTGAATGCCCTCACTGTTACGGTACACCTCATATCAGCTCCCAGTGCTCACTGACTCTTGTTTTTTACAGTTTGAGAAAGAGGAGCAGATCCACAGCATCGACATTGGCAATGAGGGATCCGCCTTCATTGAGGTGCTTGTGGGTCACTCCACCTCTGTCAAGGATCAGGATTATGAGGTTGATAGATAAAACCTCTCTGTAATATTCTACATCTTTGAAAAATACTGTTTCTGCAACTTATATCGCATATTAATATGAAATTCCTGTCAAAATACCAGCCAACTGTGGTAAAACTGCCTAGTTGGTTTGATCTGATTATTAAAAAGAACCAAGTTCAACTTTCTGCGTAATGTATACATTTTAAAGAATGGATGAACCATTTGCAATGTTTTGGGCAATTATATGGTTGGGGCCTCACGGTGTAGTAATAATAATTTAGTGGATGAGCAGTAGGACTTGAGATGGTGACCCTTGTCTCTCTTTTGAGGTTCTGTTGGTCACGTCCTCCTTCATGTCTCCGACGGAGAGCCGCGGCAGCACCAACACCAGCAGAGTTCGCTTCTTTGGGCCCAACCAGCTCGTCAAGGCCACAGCACAAGAGAAGTGGGACCGTGTGAAGATCGTCTGCTCTCAGCCCTACAGTAAAGTAGGTGACACACCCTGTCTGCATGCTGTTAGGGTTAGGGTCACACCCTGTCTGCATGCTGTATGGGTTAGGGTGAGGGTCATACCCTGTCTGCATGCTGTATGGGTTAGGGTTAGGGTCATACCCTGTCTGCATGCTGTTAGGGTTAGGGGCACACCCTGTCTGCATGCTGTATGGGTTAGGGGCACACCCTGTCTGCATGCTGTATGGGTTAGGGTTATGGTCACACCCTGTCTGCATGCTGTATGGGTTATGGTCACACCCTGTCTGTATGCTGTTAGGGTTAGGGTCACACCCTGTCTGCATGCTGTATGGGTTAGGGTTAGGGTCATACCCTGTCTGCATGCTGTATGGGTTAGGGGCACACCCTGTCTGCATGCTGTATGGGTTAGGGTCACACCCTGTCTGCATGCTGTATGGGTTATGGTCACACCCTGTCTGCATGCTGTATGGGTTATGGTCACACCCTGTCTGCATGCTGCACGCTGTATGGGTTATGGTCACACCCTGTCTGCATGCTGTATGAGCCTGTTCACATGACACAGACCACCCTAGCAAGGGCAGCGGAACGGTGGTAATGCTGGCGCAACACTAGCGTTGAACAAGCTGAGCGTTGAACGAGCTGAGCGTTGAACGAGCTGAGCGTCGAACGAGCCGAGCGTCGAACGAGCCGAGCGTCGAACAAGCTGAGCGTTGAACTTGGTTCAACTTTCAAAGTGCAACATGAGCGTATTCAATTGTCAAACCGGTCTGGAAGGGAAAGTATGGAATTATGAACTACTGTTTTCCACATAACATAGAAAAACGCACAAAAAAAAGAGAAGGGACAATGGTTAAAATCTTATATCAAATATTATTTGGGAAATATTGTTCATCTGTCATTTTTTTTACAGACAATTGCTTATGGATTGGCCTTTGTGAAGTTCCATTCACCACCTGACAACAGTGATCCACCTGCCTCTTCCCCTGTAAGCTCCTTATCCATGCTGTTTACATAGATTGTGTTAATGCTCCATGCTGTTTTATGCAACACCTGTTTACATAGATTGTGTTAATGCTCCATGTTGTTTTATGCAACACCTGTTTACATATATTGTGTTAATGCTCCATGCTGTTTTATGCAACACCTGTTTACATATATTGTGTTAATGCTCCATGTTGTTTTATGCAACACCTGTTTACATATATTGTGTTAATGCTCCATGTTGTTTTATGCAACACCTGTTTACATATATTGTGTTAATGCTCCATGCTGTTTTGTTATTTGGAAGTAGCAAGCATTTGGAAATAGGCCTGGGACAGTAATCGCAACACCGCGGTTATGTGACGCTTACCGCGGGTCTGACCTCGTCACAGTCATCACCGCAAAAAAAAACAAAAAAACATATTGGGTAACGCCGGGATGTGTTATGTGAGGGATCATATTTGGTAATGCCGGGATGTGTTATGTGAGGGATCATATTGGGTAATGCTGGGATGCGTTATGTGAGGTTAGCCTGACGAGCCAGACCCACATTAAAATGTAGGGTCTGGGCACTCACCGTTCCCAGTGCTCAGTCCGAGGGGCGGGATAATCGGTTGTCTTTCAAATTCCCTCTGCACGCAATAGGACAGCTATGAGTCCCATGCGTTTCCTACCAGCGGAGCTAGTTGGCTAGTTCAAACTTTTGACAACTTAATAAAAGCTTAACTCGTGCTGTTCACCAACAGCAACATCTATTTCTAGGTTAATGTGAGGTATCATCTTATGACATGGGTTCAAGGTTTTCTAAACAGAACTTCAAAACTTATCATCAAAAGATGGAGCAAACACAACCTTTTTCGTTTTGGGGAGCACAATGTTCCATGACCCATAACAACATTCCATTTGTGTTTACTATTGGGCCTATATGCGAGAGTACCTGTGTAATGTAATCATTCTAAAGTGGTATATACTGCGAAATCACAGGAATTTGTTGCTTTTCAGCCACGGTAAGAAAAAAATCCATACCATCCCGGGCCTGTTTGGAAATAATGAAACCTTTCACTTAACATGATCTGCACTTAATATTCCATTGGATTCCGATTGGGAAAGTGGGACTAGCTAACAAGCATTGATCTCAGGCTTCATTACCGGCCACAGGGTCATTCTGTGTCAAATCAGATAATGTTGTCGTAGCACCATCTCAGATTTTTTTAAAACTCTGTCTAGTTCATGAATATGTTGTAAAACCAAGGCCTGTAAAATATGTCTGTTCAAATCCTGGAGAATGTTGTCCTGAAAAGAACTGCTCTACTCTGCGTGTAACACTATATTTACCTCCATACACATCAACAGAAACTCACCAAACTGGGGCAGTTCCGAGTGAAGGAAGAGTCTCCCTCTAAAGGCCAGAGTCTCCAACCTGGCAGTCTGTTTTTTAGCCGCGACAGCTCCAAAGCCAGCAGCACCACTCCCAAGGGTAGGACGTGCTGCACACTTCCATCGCCATTTGTTCACTTTCAGTTTCATTTTATGCATTTTCTTTTTTTGGGACCATGTACAATTTCAAACATAAACGTTGCCATTCAATGCATTGTACCAGAGTTAGCCGTAGGCCAATTTACATGAACAGATGGGCAGCCAGGTGCTTTAGATAGATAGATACTTTATTGATCCCCAAGGGGAAATTCAAGGTCTCAGTAGCATACAGACATCACACACAACATGCACTTACTTTGTTGAAGAAAGCATTGTTGTGTTGGGATTCTTCTGTTCAGTAAAGCTATGACTTATTGATTGACTTATTGATTTCTATGGGGTAGCTCACAGATGGAGTGCAGCCGTTTAAAAAGGTGGCTAGTTTGACATTTCAAATAACCTTATAGTTTTTCCATTCTTTCTGTTGTCAGATAAATCACTTCCAATTAGTTCTTACAAACAGCTTAAATTGGGTTTGGGTTGTCTTAGGCTCAGCCTCAATACATTCACTCTTCAATATCATAATGCTTGGTCTTTATAATTAAAACAATGACTAAAATATGTTACATTGTGTGGTTAATGGGTCATTCCGTGTCAGATCACCCAGTGGCTGGCAGGTCACCCTCTCCCAAAAAATCTGAAAAAAATCACAGGTGTTTGTAGATCAAACCTATGCATAAATCTTAAATAGTATATCTCTATCACTAATGGTTCCAAAACTACAGCCCTTTGAAGTTTCGAGTCATTTTAAGCATCGTGGTGAACAATCCTTTTTGTTCAACTTCCAACATTATTGGCTCTTTTGGTATTTCACACACATTAGTGAAACTATGTGAATAGAAGTACATTTTCCTGTTGAATTAAACAATCCAATCAAATCAGGTGTATCTTGTGTAATTCCCCCTCTGCAAAGCTCTGAAAATGGCTATAAATTCATTATGTGAAAAAACATCACCACCTTTTGAGGGCTTGTCATTCAAAAAGTATGTGACACACATTCATCAGATTTTTTCCCCTTTTCTCATGTATGGATTATAAGGTCATGTCCATGCATTAAATTTGGTTGTTAACATTATCATATTGTCAGAGCATTTTTATTAAATTGGGCTTGATTTTCAAAAAGCCCGTTTTCATCTTCTCAATTCACCACGTGGACGTGGACATGTGGTGCAAAGTGGTACTGCAGATCCAGTACAAATTCAGTGGATTTATAGACAAGATTTAAAAAAAATCTTATCTCAATGAAGAAACTCGGCAACAAGCCCAAATTTTGGGGAGATGATCCTCACATACAGAATGATTTATGGTAGAATTAAAAAAAAATCCTGTTAACTGTTCACGTGGTGAAATGAGAAGATGAAAACAGGCTTTTTGAAAATCAAGCCCAATTTTAAAAAAATGCTCTGAAAATATGAAAATAACAACCAAAGTTAATGCATGGACAGGACCTTATAATACATATGTGTAGGAAAAAAAATCTGATGAATTTGTGTCACATACTTTTTGAACGAGAAGCCCTCAAAGGTGATGATGTCTTTTCACATTATCAATTTATAGCCATTTTCAGAGCTTTGCAGAGGGGGAATTACACAAGATACATCTGATCCGATTGGATTTTTTAATTCAACAGGAAAATGTACTTCTATTCACATAGTTTCACTAATGTGTGTGAAATACCAAAAGAGCCAATAATGCTGGAAGTTGAACAAAAAGGATTGTTCACCACAATGCTTAAAATGACTTGAAGTTTCAAAGGGCTGTAGTTTTGCAACGATTAGTTATACAGATATACTATTTAAGATCTATGCATGGATTTGGTCTACAAACACCTGTGATTTTTTCCGGAGAGGGTCACCTGCCAAATTGCGCTGAAATTGGGTGATTTCACACGGAATGACCCCAATGTCACCTTGATCCTGGATTAAATAATTTATCTTTTTTTTTTTTTTTATTAGACTGGTACATGACGAAGTGAACATGTAAATTGTTAATTCTTCATTATTACATAGGCCTGTGCAATTAATCAGACTTTAAATTCAATCTTGATTTCGGCTCCCAACAATCACAACAAACAATGTAACAGAGAAAATAATATAATTTTGTCACATTCTGTTAAGCAATAGTGTTTTGGAAATACATAGCCTACAATTCCAATTCTTGTACAGATAGCGCACTGACCCAAGATTCAGAAGAGAAAACATCAGTTACATTTACACACATTGGGAAAGTCCGACCATGTGTTCAACTTAATTATTAGCTATCCAGTATCAAGATTCCACGCATTGCTGCAGTGGTAGCTAAAGCAGAGAGCCAGGAAAAGATAACTGATAATGAAAAGGAACATGTAGGATCAAAGGATCAAAAGAAAAGTGGCTAATATGCTGCTCAATTGTGAAGAAACCCCCCAAAGGCAATGAGTAATCATGATTAGAATATTGACCAAAATTTGTGATTATGAGTTTTGCCGTAATCGAACAGCCCTATGAGAAAATACAGAAGTACTGTATACTGGAATGTCAGTGAATGAGAGCAGCTTTGATGATATAAATGGTTCCCATTTTAATTAGACTATTTCTTCACATTTCAAGTATACTGTGTTGAGCTATTTTAACAATTAGGCCCATTTCAGTTGCCATCCTGGGTAGAATTTCCTTCCAAGCTTGCAACAGTCAGCTATTGTCAATAAAGATAGCAAGCTGTAAGCTCAAGGCAAGGTTAGCCTACCTAGAAACTCATCTAACCGTAGGTGGGGATCGCTAAAGTACAATAGTGCATGAAAGCTCCTGGCTGCAGCAGATGGCCTTCATCAAATAGTTATTTGCTTATTGTCAAGAGGAATATGAACTTATCTTCTCATAGGAGCTGCAGCTTGCATATCATATTCATCTTTTTTTTACTGCCATTTCTCCATAATTTTCTATAAGAATAGATGTGTAATCCCAATGAACTGCATTTCTAATAGTGTGTGTCTGAGATGACGTCACAAAAGTGGGCCTGACACTGTGGCCGGACAACTTCATGTGGAAAGACGCTTGCACCAGCAGACAGACCTGGAGTAGTGCACTAGAGTAGTGCACTAGCTGAGCACACAGATCTAGAGTAGTGCAGTGGTGGAGTAGTGCACTAGAGTAGTGTACACAGATCTGGAGTAGTGCACTAGCTGTGCATAGAGATCTGGAGTAGTGCACTAGCTGATCTGGAGTAGTGCATTAGCTGAGCATAGTGATCTGGAGTAGTGCATTAGCTGAGCATAGAGATCTGGAGTAGTGCACTAGCTGAGCATAGAGATCTGGAGTAGTGCACTGGAGTAGTGCAATAGCTGAGCATAGAGATCTGGAGTAATGCACTAGCTGAGCATAGAGATCTAGAGTAGTGCACTAGCTTAGCATAGAGATCTGGAGTAGTGCACTGGAGTAGTGCTCTAGCTGATCTGGAGTAGTGCACTGGCTGAGCATAAAAAATGAATGTCTCAACTCTTGTGATTTTAATTTACATCTCCAATCTTGACTCACTGCTTTCATTGCTAAGCCTGGTCATGATGCACTTCTGAACACACATAGAATGACTTCCTTAAGCGATTCAAATATAAGATCTACATTTGTATCATCATCTTCAATGATGTGAACAACATTCATGGCATGGTCAGTTGACCGCAGATGTTTTGTTTCCTTCGCAAAACTTTGTTACGAGTAAACAAAACTAACTAACTAACGCAGGAAGTATGTTGGCTACTGAAAAAACCATTAATAATCTATATAGCCATTGTAATTGAATCGAAATACAGTTAAAAGCACTGTCACTTAATAAAGTCTTTTCCCCCGATTTGATGGGATCACTATTACTTGGTTGGTGCACATTCCATAGCACTGCTCAATTCAATGCTATTAGTAAAGTCCTTGGAGTAACCTTTAGTAACTCCGACACATGCTATTGTTTTATCTTTTTGTAATGCTAATACCTTGGATTTGTCTTTTGTTCTTCCATATTGGCAAAGCATCAGAAATGAGCTGAATGAAAATACCATTTTTATATCCAGGTTGTGTTTTGGGTTGTAAGCTCTCTAAAAACACATTGGGAATATTAATGATAATAATAACTAGATGTACCGCAGAGCGGTACAAAATATGACCGCCACCCAGTCCAGCACATTTTTTCCACAAAAATAAATCACGCTGAAAGGCCTATATGATTCTAACTGTCTCACTAAATTGCATTATCCACACTCAATTCTCACTGGTATCTGCTAGACAACAAGTACCAAAACATGATTAGTTCATAGATTTCACATGTAAAATTCATTTTATACAATCTTGCCTGTTCATAATTCTGAGAAATTCTTGAATTGTGTGCATGTGTGCGTGTACACGTTTATGTGTGTGTGTGCGTGTGCGTGTTTGTGTGTTTGCCTGCGTATGTGTGTTTGTGCATGTGCATGCATGCGTACATATGTCTACTGTGTGAGTATGTGTCACACGTATGATTACTGTGAATGTATGTGTGTGCGTGTGTATCTGTTTATGCACATGTGTGCACATGGAATGGGTTAACATGACCCCTGGAGGCAAACATGGGGGTGGGGTCAATTTGACATGTGAAATCTATGAACTAATCATGTTTTGGTACTTGTTGTCTAGCAGATACCAGTGAGAATTGAGTGTGGATAATGCAATTTAGTGAGACAGTTAGAATCATATAGGCCTTTCAGCGTGATTTATTTTTGTGGAAAAAATGTGCTGGACTGGGCGGCGGTCATATTTTGTACCGCTATATATATATAATATTGAGGTGAAAAACCTTTTGCTTTGTGGGACAAGCTTAACAGGCAATGTAGTGTTCACAGCCAAATCAAGGTCAGCACAACTATGACCACAGCATAGGTCTGCAGAACTATGACCACAGCATAGGTCAGTTTGCAGTGTATCTCAAGATTGTTTCCTGGACAGTTCTCGTACACTGTTGTAAACACAAGATTAAATGTGGAGCTTGCTATAATGTATACTGTCTGTCCCTCCTCTTTGCATCTATAGACTGTGTTGGTGATTTTTCTCTGGTTTCCTGTGTGTGTGTGTGTGTGTGTGTGTGTGTGTGTGTGTGTGTGTGTGTGTGTGTGTGTAGTCTCCACTCAGAATGACAAGTTGAGTTATGCTGCAGCGACTCTGAAGTCGGAGTCTGCTACTCCTACGTCTTCCAGCTCTACCTCGTCCCAGGTACGTCTACAAATCTCTCTGTCTCTCTCTCTCCTCTCTCTCCTCTCTCTCTCTCGCTAGATTCCAGGTGTCTGTGGACTTAAATTGGTAAAATATGTCTTGTCTTCACCGTGGGATAGTGAGAAACGTAATTTCGATCTCTTTGTATGTCTGGAACATGTGAAGAAATTGACAATAAAGCTGACTTTGAGGTGACTTTTCAAAACCTGATTAGAATGTTATTATTCGTATAATAAAGATTTCAAATAATTTCCTTCCTTACCGAGAAGGCTCAGGATAAGTGGTTCCGCTTCTCTCGTTCCCGTTCTCTTGCAGGTATTTATTTCAGTTTCACAATGAGGGAAAAATCCAACCTCGAAGCGAAGCATTTATTCACTTAACTCATTGAATGCCAAGCTGTTTTCGGAAGCTTTGAGTACCAGCCATCTAGATTGTTGATGATTTTTGTACAGCCACAGCATATTCTGTGTTATAGCTTTGAACACATACAATGGCTCGTTTGAAAGGTGAGACTTTAAGCTCTCAGTGGGTGCAAACCGTGTATTTCTACACGCCTCTGTTCCTGAGAAATCCCAAGCTAAACAGTGGCTAGTTTTCATCAAAATCCCCGTTTTTTTTTTCTAGAAATGGAGATATTGCGTCTTTTATGAGTCACCATCACCGACATATTTGGCACTCTGGCAAGGGCGTGCCCTCTTGCAAGCGTGACTCGGCCTACCACCCACTCCGCTAGGCCCGGCTCGTGGTGGAGATGGAACGGTGTTCAGTCACTCACACACATGTTTTTGACCTGTCGTGGTCAGTCATCTTTTCTTAGTAGAAAGGTGGACTCATCCAGCGTTGTCTGGTGAAAACGCACCTGCTGCAATATCTTTTTCTTCGACTTTTTCATTTCTCCCTTCAGCACCTGAGAAGTGTTGCCTGCAAAGTTTCTGGGAAGAGATCTAACGAGACCTGCCACCTAGTGATAAACCCACTGATAGGCTAATCAGTGACTGATTCAAAACAAAGCGGCAACCATCGAAAGCCGAGTTAAGATCAAACGTCCAGATAAAATGTCCAGATCTTGTGTTTTAATGAGTTTTCGATCGTCATATATTTCATTTCCATTCATCACAGAGTTCCCAAAATCACATACAAGGTGTGTTAGAGTGTCTAGTTTCGTAATTAAAAAAAAACAAACTAAAAACGTAATATTACATTTTTGGCACTTACGTTTTTGGCACTCAATGAGTTAAGTATTTTTAACAAAGAAACATGGGCACTCTGGTATTTTCTATTTTGCAAAGCTTCAATTTTCCAATAAAACTCCTATAACATATCATCTCATATTCACAACAAGTTGAAAAATACAAAGCTGGGGGTTTGAGAGCATTCTACAAATTATCTCTGGATCGTTCCTAGGTTTCTGAAATATCATGGAATTTTAATAAAGTTTATTCCAGACATGGAAAGTCAGGGAATTTGATCTGAATTTGATTTTTGGGGCAAAGTCAGGGAATATCAGGGGATTTTGTTGTAGCAGTTTAAAATCTACTTGCCATTAATAAATATATTTCCAGGCAACATTGGTGTTTATCAGGATAATTATTAGCTTGTATCAATACTGTCTGCATGAGTGGTTGTGCTTAGCCCTACTTTGTTTTTTTAATGCCCATTTACTAATTTCCAGCTCTAAAAAAACAGTCAACGATTCTTAGAACGCTATGAGTATTCCAGAGGTCAGAGGTCACTTCACTTTCCCTTTAGTGTAAATCCCTTTAGTGTATTGAATTATGCATCCTCTTGCCTTTTCCCATGTTGAAGCATTATGCACCCTCTTGCCCTTTCTCATGTTGAAGCATTATGCACCCTCTTGCCCTTTCTCATGTTGAAGAATGACTTGGGTGTGTGACCTCTGTGTGACTTTATTTTGTTTACCGTAATGAAACAGGAAGTCATGCACTACTGCGTGAATGTCCCTCTATATATGCCCCTCATATAATACCTCTCGTCCAATCAGATATTAAATATTTGCCCCTCATATAATACCTCTCGTCCAATCAGATATTAAATATTTGCCCCTCATAGAATGCCTCTCGTCCAATCAGATATTAAATATTTGCCCCTCATATAATGCCTCTCATCCAATCAGATATTAAATATTTGCCCCTCATATAATGCCTCTCGTCTAATCTGATATTAAATAGTTGTATAATTTTCTGTAGCCCCATCTGAGGTCACCATAGTATGAGGTCACCATGGCATTCAACAAGCGTCACATCCATGAGAAGAGGTGAAATGCACGCACCCTTCCTGTTTCCATGGTGATTTCTCACACTTCACACATAGCGATGGATGGAGACGCTCCTGTTCCCTGTACGCCGCAGTGTCCAGTGTTTCTGTGTCGTGGTGGTCACCAGGACGGCATCTGTACGCCGCAGTGTCCAGTGTTTCTGTGTCGTGGTGGTCACCAGGACGGCATTGTGTTAGCTAGAAACGGCCCTGTGGGTCTGCACTGGCTCATCAGGCCACTGATGGAGGTGATTTCACCTCTCCTGCCCCAGTCACTCTGATGGAGGTGATTTCACCTCTCCTGCCCCAATCACTCTGGGCCAGAGACCTTGCAGAGTGGCGTGGCCATAAATGGTGCACTTGTACTGGTTCAAATTGAATCCTCCAATGCACTCAATACTTTTCTTGAGTGCCTTTAACAACTCCGCCTTTGTTATCAAAAAATAAAAAAAAAATGAATGAAATGAAGGAATCCATATAAGTGATTGTTCCATGTCATTGGCACAGGCCTCCGGCTTGGATTAAGCATTTGAACTTCAGTTAGCAAAAAGAGTCAGAACTTCATCTTTCAAGAAGGTATTTGATGGACCTTACAGTATATGGATTTTCAGCCTACACAGCCTAAACTGACGATCACCGAGCGATCACTAGTCTTGAATTTCCCCTGGGGATCAGTAAAGTATCTATCTGTCTAAATCTCGCCAACCGCAAGATCTTTGTTCTTCTGTTGTTCTACAACTCAATGATGAGCTATTTCTCCAATGCCCAAATTAAGAGAATACGTTAGATACAGGAAAGAAAAGAAGCCCTGTATAACTAAGTTGTTTTTTTATGCCTTGGTGATGTGTAAACATTTAATCTTGCGTGGTCCATTTTGCTCTGGTTAATTATGTGGTCAGTTATGCTCTGGTTAATTGCAGAGGCTGCATCACCATGACGAAGAACAACAACAGGGAAAGCAATGCGTGTCTTTGTTATCTCACAAATGATTAGACAGACGACATGCATCACAGCATCCATCATGAACACATTCCTCATCTGGTCATCAGTGACCTAATAAGTCCAATCACTGTCTACTCAGTGAATAAATGAGCTAAATGAACCATTGCATGTATTCCAGCACCAGTTCAGTTGCTGCGTGCGATGTGGACTGATGTCATGTTTTGTGACTTGGCTCTTTTGTAACACACTCACACTCTCTCTCTCTCTCTCTCTCTCTCTCTCTCTCTCTCTCTCTTTCTTACTTTCTCTCTCTCTCTCTCTCTCTTACTTTCTCTCTCTCTCTCTCTTCTCTCTCTCTCTCTCTCTTTCTCTCTCTCTCTCTCTCTCTCTCTCTCTCTTTCTTTCTCTCTCTCTCTCTTTCTTTCTTTCTTTCTCTCTCTCTCTTTCTTTCTCTCTCTCTCTCGCCTTGTCTTGTCTTGCCCTCTCTGTCTGTCTGTCTCTCTGTTTCTCTGCCTTGCTCTCTCCTGTTTCTGTCTCCTAGGTTCCAGTGAAGAGGAAGTTTGAGTTCAGCAAAGAGAGACAGGAGGCCCCTCCGCCTAAGAAGCCCAGTCCAGCTGGTTCCCCAGAGGCCAAGAGCAGCACCCCTAAACCCAAAGCCAGACCCAGCACAACAACACCCAGCCCCAAGGGTGAGGCATGGGGTGGCCCTCACCCTCACACACTCACCCTCACCCTCACACACTCACCCTCACCCTCACACACTCACCCTCACCCTCACACACTCACCCTCACACACTCACCCTCACACACTCACCCTCACCCTCACACACTCACCCTCACCCTCACACACTCACCCTCACACCCTCACACACTCACACTCACCCTCACACACTCACGCTCACACACACTCACCCTCACACACACACGCACACACACTCACCCTCACCCTCACCCTCACACACACACACACACACACATGTGTATTGTTTTATTCTTATTTTTATTATATTATTTATTTTCATTATGCTGCTCACTGACATTTCAAGCTGTGTTTTCTGACCTGTGAGTGTGTAGCCCTTTTGGATATCTGAACCGAACTGATCATGGTGTTGAGGTGTGTCAGACTGCAATATCTGAACTGAACTGATCATGGTGTTGAGGTGTGTCAGACTGCAATATCCTGTCTGTTGTCTGTATTGTCAAATGAAACAAACTGGAAACTGTCTGCTTGCTTCTTCCTCAGCCTCGTCAGCACAGAAGCCCTCAGACAAGAGGGAGAGCTCAAGCAAAGCCGAACACAAGCCCAAACCTGAACCCAAAGCCCAGCCCAAGCCCAAGCCCAGCCCCAAGGTCCAGCCCTCCACACCTGCGCCCTTCAACCGCCTCCTGGAGGGCGTGGTGTTCGTCCTCAGCGGCTTCCAGAACCCGTTCCGGGGCGATCTGAGGGACAAGGCTCTGGCCATGGGCGCCAAGTACCGTCCCGACTGGACTCCGGACGCCACCCATCTCATGTGAGTGTATCGCAACTGGAGAAGCCATGCATACTATGCATCCTGATAAAGTGTGTATCGCAACTGGAGAAGGATACTATGCATCCTGATAAAGTTCCCTTGGCCCCACATAATCACATACCCCTCACCATACCTGGAGATTGACGTGTATATTTCAGTTAGCCTAATAGCTGGCTTGATTTGCATTGAGAGGTGATCTTATGGATAGTACCCCATGTCCATTTCCAAAAGATGATTTTTTATTCCTCTTTTTAGTCAACTTTCGCATGGGTGCGTAAACTTATTCTCACAACTGTAGGAGTGTGGAGAGCATTCCCTCATGATCGTTCTCTTATCTCATTTTCTAATGGTTGTCAGAAGTGGTGTCACTATCTTGGTTGAACTGCCACTTTGTTTTCTTCGACTGTTTGTTGTGACTGAAAATTACACTGCCACTTGTAAGACAATGTGGTAGAAACATAGAATCAGAAAAAGAAGTATTTTCATCTTTTTTTAAAAAAAAAAATATTAGACCCTTTTTAAATAATCAATGCAAACATCTTTATTTGCCATCACAGATTTCCTTTGTATTCCTTTAGTTGTGATATTCGTGATGGCCGTACTTTCTAGTGGTTGTGTTTGTCATTGTGTTTCTTTTTTTGCGTTGTGTTTGTTGTTGTGCTTTGGAGAATGTTTTCCTTTTGTAGTTTGGATTGTGTGTTTTCCAATGTTGTCATGATTGTGCGTGTTTTGTTTCAAACAGGCCTCGCAAAACATGCCTTAACACACCCATGACCGCTGTGTGTGTCATTGTTTTTGATGTGTTTTTAGATGTGCCTTTGCGAACACACCCAAATACAGTCAGGTGAAGTCAGCCGGTGGACTGATCGTCCGCAAGGAGTGGGTGCTGGACTGCCACAGCAGAAAACAGAACATCTCTTACAAACGGTATGGCTGAGGGTTAGGCCCGTTTCACATCTCTTACAAACGGTATGGATGAGGGTTAGGCCCGTTTCACATCTCTTACAAACGGTATGGATGAGGGTTAGGCCCGTTTCACATCTCTTACAAACAGTATGGATGAGGGTTAGGCCCGTTTCACATCTCTTACAAACGGTATGGATGAGGGTTAGGCCCGTTTCACATCTCTTACAAACGGTATGGATGAGGGTTAGGCCCGTTTCACATCTCTTACAAACGGTATGGATGAGGGTTAGGCCCGTTTCACATCTCTTACAAACGGTATGGATGAGGGTGAGGCCCGTTTCTCAGCGGGTGCGTGGCGTGAGCGTGTCAGCTGCGTGGCGTGAGCGTGTCAGCTGTGTGGCGTGAGCGTGTCAGCTGTGTGGCGTGTCCGTTTTTATTTCGGCTCCCATGGTAACAGATTAGAGCTTGCACACCAATTGAAAAAATATTATGTCCGCAACACTGCTTTTGACTCCCACTTATTTAATGCAACGTTTCGATCCCTGCTGGGTCTTCTTCAGGCAAAATGCAAAAAGACAGAAACCGCAGCACAGCATCGAGACGTTTCTGGTGTGCGAAGACATAGAAAACGTCACGCAGCCGTCACGCAACTGACACGCAACACACATGGGTCATTCCACGCCAACTCAGCCAACCATGTACATCGTGTCAGCTGGATGAGGGTGAGGCGTGTCAGCTACAAACGGTATGGATGAGGGTTAGGCCCGTACAAACATGGATAGGGGCTGGTACAAGCGGATGGGAGGTTAGGCCCGTTTTCAGCCGGTATGGATGAGGGTGAGGCCCATTTCTCAGCGGTATGGATGGCGTGGCCGGCTCCCATGGTAAGCTGGTGTGTCAGCTGTGGCGTGTCGTGCTGTTGTGTCAAAGCGTGTCGTTTTATTTCGCTCCCCATGGTAACAGATTAGAGCACGCAATTGAAAAAATATTATGTCATAGCTAACTGCTTTTTGACTCCCACTTATTTAATGCAGCGTTTGATCCCTGCTGGGTCTTCTTCAGGCAAAATGCAAAAAGACAGAAACCGCAGCACAGCATCGAGACGTTTCTGGTGTGCGAAGACATAGAAAACGTCACGCAGCCGTCACGCAACTGACACGCAACACACATGGGTCATTCCACGCCAACTCAGCCAACCATGTACATGACACCTCTCAGATTTTGCTGAAAAGCAGTGAAAATATGCCTTATGTTACCAAACAAGGGAATCTGAAGTTTCAGGTCAATATCTGAAACGGTTTGTCCATTTGAATTTCGGGTGCCACGGCCGTAATTGACACATTGGAATTTCACATTTTATCTTTTGCCATTTTTGGAAGCCCATAACGTCTGTTCTAATAGTGGTAGAAGGCTGGAAAGTGTGTGGTGTTTTTAATTGAATAGTGTCTTTAACTATTATCCAAGAAATTGTGGAAGCAGTGGCATAATTTTGTCATGGTCCTTTTGATCAAGTTTGTATTGGCGAGCACTGCGTCCATAGATGTCTGGCACACTGACACAGCAAATGGTCTGTTGGAATGGCACCCAGCAGGGGATCTGTCTTTGGCATTTCCACTATGTTCATGCTTTATCATCACTGAATTCTCCCTGATCTACATTCCAGACTTCTGGAAACAATGTCCAAAACGGTGCATTATGAAGAATAAAATTCATATTATGGAGCTTCATAGTCAAAAATGTTATTTCATTAAAAGAAAGAACAAATGCATATCTTTATCTGGTATAAATCCCATTAGGATCATCAAGTGCCCACATGGTCATTTGGGGCTCCATATATGGGGTTCCAAAAGAGTCACCTCTGCCGGAGAGGGTTTTTGGACCCCCATAAAACCCCTGCCAGTGGTACCATACACTTCAAATTCATTTTGGCAAGAGCAAGGTTCCCACATATAACAAATAATCCTGTTTAGAATAAATATGATCATTAATTGTGGTGCTAAGGCCACTCAAAAAGTGAAAAATCACACATGCCGTCAATATTTTTTAGAACTTTGGTGACCCACCTCTCACTCAAACAGTAAGGAATGTTGATTCTGCCTCCAGAATTGTGTAGTACAGACTACAATGAACTACCACACCAGTTTCCAGCCGTCTACCACTATTAGAACAGACGTTATGGGCTTCCAAAAATGGCAAAAGATGAAATGTGAAATTCCAATGTGTCGATTACGGCCGTGGCACCCGGAATTCAAATGGACAAACCGCTTTTAGTTGTTGTACCGCTTTTCAGCCCAATCTGAGGTGCCGTGTGCATGACGCCCCGATTTTGGCTGTTTTCACTTGGAATGACCCACATGTCACGCTCCCGGTGTGAAACGGGCCTTACAGAGAAACACAATGGAATGTTGTAGGATGTAGTAAACGGTATATTTGATGTATTCAATTTCTTCATTTTCAAAGTAGTATACAAAGTCACCAAGGTCCCTGACCAGTATATACTTTAAAGAGGCCATGCTGTCTTGTGTAGTTTGAACAATTGTATAAATCGATAAATGCCACCTGCTCCGTGATTAATGAATGTTTGTGTCACTGCTTATTTCATGCATTTAAATGAATAGCAGCAAGTTCTGTATGGAAGCTTTGAGCAGCTGCATCTCCTGAGGCATAAAAAAAAAAAAAAGGTTTGGTTCCTGTTGGTTCAGTTGAGGCCATGGGTCGGTAGGGGATTTTTTTAGCTGTTTCTTGTGGAGAAATTGCGGGAGGAAGTGAAAATTGCAAAAATAGTTTTTTAATTAAGGTTAGTAAGACCAAAATCACACTGATAATCTTGATGCTTATTAAAAAAGGATAATCAAAGGTAAACAGTAAGGATTACAGAAAATCAAAGTAGGCCTACTTTATTTGTGAAAATGCTTTGACTGAGGTAATTCACAAAGCAGTATAACCTTTCGTAGAACTGTCCAAAAAAGACAGTTACCTAAAGAGATGGCATCATGTCATATGTTTCAATACATTCATATATTTTGTAATTCATATTAACTTCATATCTTTTTAATAATTCATAGTCTGTGGTCTGCATAATTACTAATAGCCAAGTAAGTATCTAGTAATTTCATATTGATGTAAACTATTTGACTACACTTCTGTTTAATGTCATTACATTGGTGGTGTACGTCTAATTGACTGCCTGCCCCTTTAAGGACGTGAGAGTAGCCTAATTACATTTCTGAGTGGATTGGAAGGCTTGCATCTCACTGTGTTAAATTCTGAGTGTAAATCACTTTTTGCATAGTGCATTATGATATGTGGATGCAATTGGGAATGTCTTCTATGTCATTAGCTAAAATAAATGTTAAAAAAACAACTCGAATGAAATCATTCTTGGATCACAGAAGAGGTAAATGTCTTGCAATTTTAATACAATTTTAATAATTTCTATGATTTTGGTAGCACTACTCAAACTAAGCCCACAAGCTAGCAAACATGACATAAGCTAAAAGGACATATCCAGGTAAACGTTTGCCAATGGGTTGCATAGCCTACTCAAATGTCAGTAAACCAAGTAGGCCTTAATTAACTTACTTTCATAGCCTAGGTAGGTTAGCAACACCAGGTTGAGAGATGCAAGTAAGCAGATCATTAACGTTAGCCTTCTATTTATTGTCATCAAAACTGCAGAGGAACGAACACGTTAGGGCAGTCTTTGGTGTCATATGCAGAAGGTGCAGAAGTAAGTGTGCCATCTGGCTCAATATTCTGCACGAGGGACTGTTGTGGTAGGTGAAATTTCACGGTGAAACTACGATGATTGGTCAAATTTGCGAAAAAGTTGCGGTGTTTGAACAAAATTGCGAGTGCCTTGGTAAGTGACGAAAACAATCGTCTTCGTGAACAGCTGTGCATAGGCTACTTTGTAAAAGAGAGAATACGCTCATCCCTACATAACGCAAGGGGTAATTAATGTAATTATAGTTCGCCTTTTATTTGTGGATTTATTTAATGTAGCCTAGACTATTTAGTGTTATTTCTTCCCCAAGCTCATAAAATAAATTTGGGTCGCACATAAGTTGCCAGGGTCGGTCAGAAACCGGAACCCAAGAAAAAAAAATGTTATGCCTTAGACAGCAGCAGCAGCAGCAGCCTCATTCAGGTGCCATTCCTCTATAGGACCCTGGATTAATGGATTGTAGGACGTTCTGCAATGCGGAGTTGCTTGTTTAATTTTTCTTAAGGTGTGTGTGTGTGTGGGTGAGTGTGTGTGCCTTTTATTTGTGGATTTATTTAATGTAGACTAGACTATTTAGTGTTATTTCTTCCCCAAGCTCATAAAATAAATTTGGGTCGCACATAAATTGACAGGGTCGGTCGGAAACCGGAACCCAAGAATTTTTTGTTTTTTTTATGCCTGAGGTTGTCTGTGGCAACAGAAATACATAACAAACTCACAAGAATATTGTTACAGATAAACCAGTTTCAAAGCAAATAGGATTTGCTCTTTCTTCCCCTTCAGATTTGATCTATGTGAGCACTGGAAGGGGAGGGGAGAGAGAGGGGCTGATGGGTGATTGGCTGTTGTGCTTGTGCATTCGGGGCTCTGCTCCCATTAAATTGTCAGTGACCCCCTGATTGTGCAATCGTCTCAGACCTACGTTAAAGAGGGGTCCTTTGAAGCTCTAAAGACACAGTGACCCAGAAAATCATAAATCACTTGACCAGACTAGTAATCACAATCATCTGAGAACTACGGTAAAGAGGGGTCCTGTGAAGCTCTAAAGACACAGTGACCCAGAAAATCATAAATCACTTGACCAGACTAGTAATGTAGACTAGTCATGTCTCTGGCTCTTTTTCTCTTGCTTTGGCCATGTCACTCTATCAATCAACTCACTCTGGACATCTGAGAGTTTTATGTTGTTTAATTCATGCATTAGTACTGAAAGGCAGCAGAAAAAGTTCCTGTTTGTTTTTGCTTCAGCGATGATACACAACATTCCTTTCTGTGTGCACTGATTTATTTGACAGCTGCGTTTATCTGGTGTAACTTACAAGTTAGCTGGAGTGACCTTAGACCAGAGACTGGAAAAGTCCGAGGACTGTCTTGACAAGTGTCCTGAGAAATATCTTGAGGATATAACAAACAGATATAATAACAAATATATATTTAATATATAATATATAATATTCTTACATTCAATGACTAAATACAATTTACTAGGAAGGGAATACCTAGTAGGCCTCTACACAGCTTCAAATAAATCTGAAAAGGTTGTTGGTCTTCTTTTAAAGATTAACTCTATGTGGTTAGACAAATACTAATTATACAAGTAAGTGGCCTTAAATAGTGTCAGACAGCAAAGGATTAGCCTCGGTCATGTCATGTCCGATTAGTCCAGCAGCTCCCATAGGGCATCACTAGATTAAGTTACTTACAGCTGCCTGATAACATGCGCCACCTCCCTACACACACACACACATACAGACACACACTCTCTCTCTCACTCACACACACACACACACACAACACACGATGACGCCATCTCCATATTCCCAGCAGCCATTGGCTATCAATTCAATTCAATAGCCATGTCCAGCAGACGAAGCAGTGCTTCCATATGTCGATAGACGTCAGAACAACAAGGTCAGCAAAAATAACTACATTTGAGCTTAGTCTACCTCAACAGACAGAATGGTCAGAAAAGCTTTGGACCTGAATGTCAATGCACCATTTAGAGATGACTTTGCACCATTTAGAAATGACTTTGCAGCCAATAATCTCCTGTCTCAACATATTTCTATAATTCAAAAGTCTTTTCCTTGTATGGTATGCACAGTGTATTTCCAATAGCCCAAACTATAGGCTAGTATTCACGGCCAGTAGTATCCAATAACCCAAATATAGGCTAGTATTTACGGCCAGTAGTATGCATGTGTATACATGTAGGCTAGTATTACGGCCAGTAGTACTATATGCATGTACTTATAGGCTAGTATTTACGCCAGTAGTATGCATGTACTTCAGGGATTATGAGCGATTAGATCAGGCCAGGCTGAGCCATTGTTTTGCTCCGTAGCATGTTTGTTCTGGGCTCGGAAACACAATGGCGCATTAGGCCAGAGATGAGCATTGACTCGGCTCTGTTAGGTTGCTGCTCAACATGCCGAGCTTCCTCTGTCTGCAGCCTCTTTTGTTCTGCAGCCTCTTTTGTCTCCTGTTGTTCTTTGCTCTCGTTTGTGAAGCCTCCGCCCGACCGCACTTTGGGCATCTCCGCTCCACCCACCCCCACCCCTTGCCACTTTTATCAGACGCACAGTCCGTTCTGTTTGTTACCCACTCTTGCTCGCCCCCCTATCTTTCTTTCTTTCTTTCTTTCTTTTTCTCTCTCTCTCTCCGTCTACAACATGCTGGCTTGTTCTCATCTACACATTCTCGGTTCTCCTTGTATGTCTCTTGCTCGTCCTCCCCCCACCCCCACCTCCACCCTCCCCCACAACCCCCTTTGTTCCACTACTTGGAGTGTGTCGCTCTGATGATGATGTATTCCGTATTTAAAAGCTGCATCTGCTATGGGTAATTAAGCCTTCCACTTCCTTTGAACATGACCAGCATTTATTCATTCATGCAAGTACCGGCACACACACACACACACACACACACTTAATCACATTCACACAGACAGCCACTTGTTGCTGCATCTGGACTAACATGTATGGTTTTTCTGTAGTATGTCTCTTTTTACAAGTGGTATGTTGCTCTCATCTGCTAATCAAACCACCATCGTTCCAAACACAAACAGGAGCAGAGAAGAGATAACATGGCAAATTGAGCCCTTAAGTGCAGTGGAGGAAGGGGAACGTAATGGGAAGCACAAACGAGTAGCACGTTGGATAGCGTAGCAGACGCTGTCGCACGCGCAGCCTTGAGTGGCGTAAGGCCCTGGTGAGCCGCGTGAGCTCATGCCCTGGTGAGCCGTGTGGTGAACGCCACAAGGAGCTCCGTCTCGTTTGTCCAGACATGTTGTGCAGAAGCCTGTACGTACTGTACGTATGCAGCCACTTCAACCCTCTCTCTCTCTCTCTCTCTCTCTCTCTCTCCTCCTTTTCCCCTCACCTCTTCTGTGCTTCTCTTCCTTCCCCAGGTATCTGATGGATGGCGCCGAGTCGAGCTCGGACGGGAGTGACCTGGAGGACGAAGAGAGCGAGGAAGAGCCCGTTACCGTGGTGAGACTTAGCTCAGAGGAAGAGCCCGTTACCGTGGTGAGACTTAGCTCAGAGGAAGAGCCCGTTACCGTGGTGAGACTTAGCTCAGAGGAAGAGCCCGTTACCGTGGTGAGACTTAGCTCAGAGGAGGACATCAAGCCGTCTTAGCTCAGAGGAGGACATCAAGCTCTCTTAGCTCAGAGGAGGACATCAAGCTCTCTTAGCTCAGAGGAGGACATCAAGCTCTCTTAGCTCAGAGGAGGACATCAAGCTCTCTTAGCTCAGAGGAGGACATCAAGCTCTCTTAGCTCAGAGAAGGACATCAAGCTCTCTTAGCTCATAGGAAGAGCCCGTTAACGTGGTGAGACAGACAGAGGAAGAGCCCATTACCGTGGTGAGACTTAGCTCAGAGGAAGAGCCAGTTAACGTGGTGAGACTTAGCTCAGAGGAAGAGCCAGTTAACGTGGTGAGACTTAGCTCAGAGGAAGAGCCAGTTAACGTGGTGAGACTTAGCTCAGAGGAGGACATCAAGCTCTCTTAGCTCAGAGAAGGACATCAAGCTCTCTTAGCTCATAGGAAGAGCCCGTTAACGTGGTGAGACTTAGCTCAGAGGAGGACATCAAGCTCTCTTAGCTCAGAGGAAGAGCCCGTTAACGTGGTGAGATAGACATAGGAGGACATCAAGCTCTCTTAGCTCAGAGGAGGACATCAAGCTCTCTTAGCTCAGAGGAGGACATCAAGCTCTCTTGGCTCAGAGGAGGACATCAAGCTCTCTTAGCTCAGAGGAGGACATCAAGCCGTCTTAGCTCAGAGGAGGACATCAAGCTCTCTTAGCTCAGAGGAAGAGCCAGTTAAAGTGGTGAGACAGACCGAGGAGGACATCAAGCTCTCTTAGCTCAGAGGAAGAGCCCGTTAACGTGGTGAGACAGACAGAGGAGGACATCAAGCTCTCTTAGCTCAGAGGAGGACATCAAGCTCTCTTAGCTCAGAGGAGGACATCAAGCTCTCTTAGCTCAGAGGAAGAGCCAGTTAAAGTGGTGAGACAGACCGAGGAGGACATCAAGCTCTCTTAGCTCAGAGGAAGAGCCCGTTAACGTGGTGAGACAGACAGAGGAGGACATCAAGCTCTCTTAGCTCAGAGGAGGACATCAAGCTCTCTTAGCTCAGAGGAGGACATCAAGCTCTCTTAGCTCAGAGGAGGACATCAAGCTCTCTTAGCTCAGAGGAGGACATCAAGCTTTCTTAGCTCAGAGGGCAGCTGAGCAGGGCCATCGAAGGAAAACGCATAAGCAGCGGTGGCAGGCGCATGTGTGTGTGTGTGTGTGTGTGTGTGTGTGCATGCGCTGGAGGGTGGGGTGGTTGGAGGGTTTAATGTCAAAGGGATTGGAAATGTACAAGCCCAGCTGCCTGTGTGTGTGTGTGTGTGTGTGTACTAGGGCTGGGCGATATGGCTGAAAACTGTATCACGATATAACTATTTCATATCAGTCAATATCGATAATTATTGATTTTTTTAAAAATCTATTTCAGATAAGGACCAGGAAAAAAAAGTTACATTTAAACACTTTTATTTTAAACTTAACCTCCTCTGATTTGAATCACCTCAGTTCTCAATCAAAGCAAACAGGGAAAAGAAAACAACACAATCATGACAAACACTCAAATAAATAAATAAATAAATAAATGTGCACAAGTCTGAATGAGCAGCACTGGTTGAAGCCTGGTAATATTGTAAACAAAGTAGCTTAATTTGCTAGTTTATCATAGTCTACTGGTTAAACTGTTCAGTTTCCCCATGTTTGTTTAAGTTTCAAATTAATACTTTTTCTCTTTGGGACAGGCCCGTTTGAGTCTTGGAAAATACTTTTCCATTTGCATCGGGACTGAGATGATTAGAACTTAGCAGTCAATTTGAATGCAACAGTTTTGGACAAATTTGTGCAGCGTGCTAATGATGCTAACCGGATTTAATAGCAATTTAGCCAGTCGTCTTGCACGATTGTGAATGGTTGGATTACGTGTGCATGAGGAGGGATGCGCCTGTTGAGAGGGAGAGAGAGAGAGTGCATGGGGCAAGGACTCATTGAGAGTCTGTGTTGAGGTAGGCCTACTTCTATCGCCTACTCTGGTAGAGTTGCACATACTAGCTACAATGCAAGATATATTTAGCCTATTTATTTATGGACAACGTAAGGTAGGAGGTATGTGTTGCTTTTAATTATCGAACGTATTTTTTATTGATATCGATTGCATGTCTATTGTGATACATATCGCTATCGTTTTATCGCCCAGCCCAAGTGTGTACACACCTGTGTTCTCTTGGAAATGTACGAGCCCAGCTGCCTGTGTGTGTGTGTGTGTACACACTGTATTCTCTGCTGCCAGCACCCTTTGTCCTCATCATCTCCGTGCTCTTTTGCCTCCCAGCGGAAGACTCCGGAAAAGAGGAATGCCACGCCACAGAAGCAAGCAGTAAAGGTGGAGGTGAAGGAGGAGGAGGAGGATGAGTACGGGGGCTCCACTGATGCTGATGAGCCAGGTGAGAGAACACAGTCAGGAACCACACACACACACACACACACACACACACACACACACAGACACACAGACACACACTCCAGTTCTCATTTCTTCATCACAGCAACATAGAGCATTTATGTGGGTGGACACACACACACACACACATTCGTAAAGCGGTCATGACTACATGTGATTAGCTTAGTAGAGCCAGTACCTTTTTTATGAGCCATTCTCCAAAGGCCCATGTAAGCACAATCACACGTGTTCAACACACACACACACACACACACACTCCCTCTAGCTTTGCAGGTGTATCCTGCATCTTAGGAGTAAGGTTCTGCAGATAACATGTAGTCTGTAGACATTGTTATGAATTAGAAGTTAGACTTGTGTGTAATGGAGTGTAATACAGACATTGTACTGTAACTGCGTCCACTATGCTGGACCTGCTTGTGTTGACTTGGCACCATACACTGTCAGCTAACCAACCACTGTGTGTGTGTGTGTCCGCTAACCAACCCCTGTGTGTGTGTATGTGTCCACACACACACACACACACAGATACGTGAGATCTGACCTTAGTAGGCTGTGGTGTAGACTAGAGTATAGTTTAATGGTTTAGGCCCTTCGAGAGAGATTTCTATTCCTCGCTGTGGGAGTAGTAGGCCTGACGAGTGGAAGAGCACACACCTCCACGGCCAGCAGGGGGGGGGCGGCGAGCAGAATCCAACTGAAGGGGGCAGGATGGGAGGCTCAAGCTGCGCTCCTTAATCAGGCAGAGAGGGGGGGAGGGCACGCTGGGCAGATGGGGCGCACTCGAGCAACTGGGATGGAGGGATAGAGGGATGCAGACAGGAGGAAAAGAGCAGAGGAAAGAGAGTTTGCACTGCCAGATGAGAAGAAGGAAAGAAAGAGCATCTGCCCCCCCCATCTTCCTCACCCTCATCCCCAGGGGCTGCTGCTGGTCCATTATCTTCCTCATCCTCATCCCCAGGGGCTGCTGCTGGTCCGTGCTTCTCACTTGTTATTCATGATGTCCAGAGTTGTTTCAAATGCAGCAGCTCTGATTAGGCATAAAAAAAAAAAAAAAAAAAGGTTTGGTTCCTGTTGGTTCAGTTGAGTTTTTTTTTTTTTTTTTTTCTTCCTTCCCAGTGGCAGTAAGGGTAGAAAATCAGTCCCTCCAGGATTTCACAAGGTTTTTTGAGACTGTTTCGACCTAAAATGCCTGGATGGAAGTTTTTTGGTGTTTTTAGCTGTTTCTTGTGGAGAAATTGCGGGAGGAAGTGAAAATTGCAAAAATAGTTTTTTAATTTAGGGCAATTAAGGTTAGTAAGACCAAAATCACACTGATAATCTTGATGCTTATTAAAAAAGGATAATCAAAGGTAAACAGTAAGGATTACAGAAAATCAAAGTAGGCCTACTTTACTTGTGAAAATGCTTTGACTGAGGTAATTCACAAAGCAGTATAACCTTTCGTAGAATTGTCCAAAAAAGACAGTCACCTAAAGAGATGGCAACATGTCATATGTTTCAATACATTCATATATTTTGTAATTCATATTAAGTTCATATCTTTTTAATAATTCATAGTCTGTGGCCTACATAATTACTAATAGCCAAGTAAGTATCTAGTAATTTCATATTGATGTAAACTATTTGACTACACTTCTGTTTAATGTCATTACATTGGTGGTGTACGTCTAATTTGACTGCCTGCCCCATTAAGGACGTGAGAGTAGCCTAATTACATTTCTGAGTGGATTGGAAGGCTTGCATCTCACTGTGTTCAGCTAGGAGTGTAAATCACTTTTTGCATAGTGCATTACGATATGTGGATGCAATTGGGAATGTCTTCTATGTCATTAGTTAAAATAAATGTTAAAAAAACAACTCGAATGAAATCATTCTTGGATCATAGAAGAGGTACTGTAAATGTCTTGCAATTTTATTCATTTCTATGATTTTGGTAGCACTACTCAAACTAAGCCCACAAGCTAGCAAACATGACATAAGCTAAAAGGACATATCCAGGTAAACGTTTGCCAATGGGTTGCATAGCCTACTCAAATGTCAGTAAACCAAGTAGGCCTTAATTAACTTACTTTCATAGCCTAGGTAGGTTAGCAACACCAGGTTGAGAGATGCAAGTAAGCAGATCATTAACGTTAGCCTTCTATTTATTGTCATCAAAACTGCAGAGGAACGAACACGTTAGGGCAGTCTTTGGTGTCATATGCAGAAGGTGCAGAAGTAAGTGTGCCATCTGGCTCAATATTCTGCACGAGGGACTGTTGTGGTAGGTGAAATTTCACGGTGAAACTACGATGATTGGTCAAATTTGCGAAAAAGTTGCGGTGTTTGGACAAAATTGCGAGTGCCTTGGTAAGTGACGAAAACAATCGTCTTCGTGAACAGCTGTGCATAGGCTACTTTGTAAAAGAGAGAATACGCTCATCCCTACATAACGCAAGGGGTAATTAATGTAATTATAGCTCGCCTTTTATTTGTGGATTTATTTAATGTAGCCTAGACTATTTAGTGTTATTTCTTCCCCAAGCTCATAAAATAAATTTGGGTCGCACATAAGTTGCCAGGGTCGGTCAGAAACCGGAACCCAAGAAAAAAAAATGTTATGCCTTAGACAGCAGCAGCAGCAGCAGCCTCATTCAGGTGCCATTCCTCTATAGGACCCTGGATTAATGGATTGTAGGACGTTCTGCAATGCGGAGTTGCTTGTTTAAGTTTTCTTAAGGTGTGTGTGTGTGTGGGAGAGTGTGTGTGATTTGAAGTTGGTGTGTGTGAAACACCAACTTCACCAAACACCAAAAACTCTCCTGGACCACCAACACTGCATCACTGGCGAAGAGAGCTCAGCGCCGCCTGTACTTCCTGCGGAAACTCAGGCGAGCAAGTGCTCCACCAGCCATCATGACCACATTCTACCGAGGCACCATTGAGAGCATCCTCTCCAGCGGTATCGCTGTGTGGGGCGGAAGCTGCACTGAATACAACAGGAAAGCCCTGCAGCGCATAGTGAACACAGCTGGAAGGATTATTGGTGCTTCTCTCCCCTCCCTGAAGGACATTTACACCACCCACCTCACCCAAGAAGGCGACCAAAATTGTGAGTGATGCAAGTCACCCGCTCACAATCTGTTTGATCTACTGCCCTCTGGGAAGAGGTACAGAAGCCTGCGCTCCCGCACTACCAGACTCACCAACAGCTTTCATACACAAAGCTGTAAGGATGCTGAACTCTCTCCCTCCTCTCCCCCTCCACCCTCAGCTACATAACATCCTGGACATTGGACCCAAAATGGCGCCTGCACTACTCCACTTGCACACTTGCACCTTGTACACTTTACAACTTGTTGTTGTTGTCCCTGAAAACACAACACTTCTGCTGCTCTTACATAACTTGCACCACTATGCCACTTTCTTTCTTACTTAGGTCAAACAGAACTACCCAAGCCTTTTATTGGCCTGACTTTGCACTAGTATTTTATTGACTGTCTATGCACAATTTCAACCAAATTTTGCTGCTCTTATTTTTTCATTATTATATGTGCCCTCTTATTTACTTATTTACTTACTTTTTTGTTTACTTGAATGTTCAGTTTGTCTGTGGACCTAAATTGGTAAAATATGTCTAGTCTTCACCGTGGGATAGTGAGAAACGTAATTTCGATCTCTTTGTATGTCTGGAACATGTGAAGAAATTGACAATAAAGCTGACTTTGACTTTGACTTTGTGTGAGAGAGAGAGTTTGGTCATTAGTGTGTGTGTGTGTGTGTGAGAGAGAGAGTTTGGTCATTAGTGTGTGTGTGTGTGTGTGTGAGAAAGAGAGAGTTTGGTCGTTAGTGTGTGTGTGATCTTGTTGGTTATTGTGTGTTCACGTGTGTGAATGGTTGTCCTTTACTCCCAGCTCCCATCATAAGCAGTTTAATGGGAGACCAAGCAAGGAGAGGGTGAGCACATGCTTAACACAGTCAAGTCTTTGCGCAGTGCTGCGGTGAATAGAGATGAGGGCTGGTGGGGAGGATTACAGTGGAGCATGTTGTGGCTGGGGTCAGGAAACCGCTCATTCAAATCAATCAGCGAGGAAGGACTTGGCCATGTTTTTCATTTGTATGTAAATGAAAAGGTCCAAAGTGCGTGTGTGTGTGTGTGTGTGCATGCACGGCTGCACGCATAGCTCCAGTCACAAGTTTGAACACTCTTATGGGTCTTTCTTTTTCTGACTATTTCTGGTTATGCATAGACATAAAGCTAAATGTTTTGTAATTTTGGACTTTTCGCACTTTTGCTCTCACCCAGTCCCAGGGAAAGGTCTGGTCCCTATACATGTTGAGCACTTGTTAGCTGCGTTTCGTTCACTTTTCTTTTGTTTACTACCTATATAAACCCCCACGTGTGTGATACCAGTTTTGTTCTACAATATAAAATAGCCAGAAAAAGATTATTTTATTTTGTCACATCACGTCATACTGGAAGCATATAGTGTCAGGCTGTGACAAATTATTATTTTGATAGTCAATAAATCTGTTGATTTATTTTCTCTGTTAATCAAGTTGTTGTTTGTTGTTGTTGGCTTAGATAAAAACAGTTTGCAGAGCGTTTCCCAAAGCCCACAAATATGTTTTCAAATACCCAGTTTAGTCCTCTCACCAAACATATTTAAATTACTGTCAGTGGATTTAGGTTTAGGTAAGTTTTAGGATCACCTATAAAGTAGTTTCCTTAACGAATGACCCAAACTGATTAACAATTACCAAAATACGTGTCTATTAATTTAATAGGCAACAACTAATCGATTAATAGTTGTAGCCCTACTATAGTGTAAATTGTATATTCCGTAATGAAGCAGAAATAAATCAACCTTCTCAAAAGATGGGCTTCTCTTCTTGTTAGTCGTGCGGCACTAGTTGTTTGGCCGTTATTGATATTTCATTGTCTGTTTGTTTTTTTTAGATAATGACGCGGAGTCTGGCATGGACACAGAGGATGAACTAAAGAGGTAATTGCATATCCATAAACACTCCTAATGCAGTCCATTAACTATACTCATTACCATACTCATAATACAGTCAATTAGATATTCTGTGGTGGCCTTTAACCGGAGTTTACAGTATGTTATCCAAAGGGGTGCAGAAGACTGCATATAACTGGGAGGTCTACATATAGAACTTAGGAACTTTTAATTATACTGCTGTATTGATGTAGACTGAATAATGGTATAATGTGTGCAAATGTGTGAGTGAATTTGAGGCATTATTATATAAAGTGCTTTGAGTGCTTGGAGGAAAAGAAAAGTAGTGTGCATGTGTACATATCTATCTAATGTTAAGAAAAGTAGTGTGCATGTGTGTATATCTATCTAATGTTAAGAAAAGTAGTGTGCATGTGTACATATCTATCTAATGTTAAGAAAAGTAGTGTGCATGTGTACATATCTATCTAATGTTGTGTCCCGGGTGCTCAGGGTGGAAACGGAGAGCCATCACAAGAAAAAAAGGAGGGATGAGAAGTGTCAGGGTGGAGGACAGGAGGACCCTTACGGAGGATCAACAGATGAGAATACAGACGCAGAGGAGGAAGTGGACAAGCCCATCCCTGACCTCCCAGGTGTGCTCTTCAAACACAATCAATAGAATGGTGTGAGCCTGCATGTGTGTGCAGTTGTTATATATGTGTGTGTGTCTGTCTGTCTGTCTTTTTGTTTTTTTTCTGAAAATTGAAAACACAGATGTTGCCTGTTCAAACCAAACCATTTGAGTGTTCAACATTTAGCCCAAGCCTTCTGCCTGTGTTGCCCTTGGGTGTGCTGTCAGTAAACGCCTGTCTTTCTGACTTCTGTTCTTCAGATTACCTGAAGGGGAGGCACCTCTACCTTTACGGCAAGTTCCCCCAGAACGAGAGACGCCTGCTCCAGCGCTACATCATCGCCTTCAACGGGTGAGTGTGTGACGGAGACCCTACTGCCCCCACTGAAGCTCTTAGAGTGTGCTCTTACCCTACTGCCCCCCACTGAAGTGTGTGACGGAGACCCTACTGCCCCCACTGAAGCTCTTGGGAGTGTGTGACGGAGACCCTACTGCCCCCACTGAAGACTTAGGAGTGTGTGACGGAGACCCTACTGCCCCCACTGAAGCTCTTAGAGTGTGTGACGGAGACCCTACTGACCCTACTGCCCCCACTGACGGAGACCTCTTGGAGACCCTACTGCCCCCCACTGAGTGTGTGTGCGGAGACCCTACTGCCCCCCACTGAAGCTCTTAGAGTGTGTGACGGAGACCCTACTGCCCCCACTGAAGCTCTTAGAGTGTGTGACGGAGACCCTACTGCCCCCACTGAAGCTCTTAGAGTGTGTGACGGAGACCCTACTGCCCCCACTGAAGCTCTTAGAGTGTGTGATGGAGACCCTACTGCCCCCACTGAAGCTCTTAGAGTGTGTGACGGAGACCCTACTGCCCCCACTGAAGCTCTTAGAGTGTGTGATGGAGACCCTACTGCCCCCACTGAAGCTCTTAGAGTGTGTGACGGAGACCCTACTGCCCCCACTGAAGCTCTTAGAGTGTGTGACGGAGACCCTACTGCCCCCACTGAAGCTCTTAGAGTGTGTGACGGAGACCCTACTGCCCCCACTGAAGCTCTTAGAGTGTGTGACGGAGACCCTACTGCCCCCACTGAAGCTCTTAGCCAACAGCACTGATGGCTCTGCAGCCACACGCCTGGTTATTAACCAGTAGCTACAACACACGGCATCCTATGAGAGCTACAACACATGGCATCCTATGAGAGCTACAGCACACGGCATCCTATGAGAGCTACAGCACACGGCATCCTATGAGAGCTACAGCACACGGCATCCTATGCAGCTACCACACGGCATCCTATGAGAGCTACAGCACACGGCATCCTATGAGAGCTACAGCACATGGCATCCTATGAGAGCTACAGCACACGCCTGGTTATTAACCAGTAGCTACAACACATGGCATCCTATGAGAGATACAACACATGGCATCCTATGAGAGCTACAGCACACGGCATCCTATGAGAGCTACAGCACACGGCATCCTATGAGAGCTACAGCACATGGCATCCTATGAGAGATACAGCACATGGCATCCTATGAGAGCTACAGCACATGGCATCCTATGAGAGATACAGCACACGGCATCCTATGAGAGATACAACACATGGCATCCTATGAGAGCTACAGCACACGCCTGGTTATTAACCAGTAGCTACAACACACGGCATCCTATGAGAGCTACAGCACACGGCATCCTATGAGAGATACAGCACATGGCATCCTATGAGAGCTACAGCACATGGCATCCTATGAGAGCTACAACACATGGCATCCTATGAGAGCTACAGCACATGGCATCCTATGAGAGATACAGCACATGGCATCCTATGAGAGATACAGCACACGGCATCCTATGAGAGATACAGCACATGGCATCCTATGAGAGCTACAGCACATGGCATCCTATGAGAGATACAGCACATGGCATCCTATGAGAGCTACAACACATGGCATCCTATGAGAGCTACAACACATGGCATCCTATGAGAGATACAACACATGGCATCCTATGAGAGCTACAGCACATGGCATCCTATGAGAGATACAACACATGGCATCCTATGAGAGATACAACACATGGCATCCTATGAGAGATACAGCACATGGCATCCTATGAGAGATACAGCACACGGCATCCTATGAGAGCTACAGCACACGGCATCCTATGAGAGCTACAGCACACGGCATCCTATGAGAGCTACAGCACACGGCATCCTATGAGAGCTACAGCACACGGCATCCTATGAGAGCTACAGCACACGGCATCCTATGAGAGCTACAGCACACGGCATCCTATGAGAGCTACAGCATCTTATGGGGAGAGAAATGGAACAAATGATCACTACAGTCTCTTGACTATTCTTCTTTTTTGTTCTCACTCTCCCTCTCCCTCTCTCTCTCTCTCCCTCTCTCTCTCCCTCTGTCTCTCCCTCTGTCTCTCTCTCTGTCTCTCTCTCTGTCTCTCCCTCTCTCTCTCTCCCTCTCTCTCGTGTAGAACACTTGAGGACTACATGAGTGACAAGGTGCAGTTCGTCATCACCAGTGAGGGTTGGCATGACTCTTTTGAGGACGTAAGTTTGCGCGAGGACACCTGGTGCATAACTGAAGCGTTACATTTCGCAGGCTACTCTGGTTTCACATCAGACCCCAGAAAGGTCTGGCCGATCAGCGACGACAGGGGATGATGCTGTAGTTTCCAAATCCAAAGTGGCTGTGGTAAATGTTCAAACATCAAAAATTGCAGTCTGAAGAATGTGTCTATTCATTTCCAGCAAATGTAGATCTACATACAGTGTTTCCTGACTACAAACTGACAGTATTGTTGGCAAAGTTTACACGATGTAGGAAGTATCGTTAGGAATACCTAATCAATGTGTTTGGTTTCCAAGGGGTGTAACCAGTGGAACTAAACTTTTTTTAGAAATTAGCTTATTTGCTTATTTGTTTTTTGTTGCGTCCTACAGGATTCACATATTTCGTTGCTCTGATTGGTTAGGTCTATCCAATTGCGTGCAGAGGCATTTTTTCCCCTGTATCAGTTAAAACGCCCCATAATCAAATCCTTATGCACCAGACTCATGTTCTGAATAGAGTCCTGGGAATGCCAAGCTAGCTCACCCAGGCTACATGTTGTTGCACCAATACCAGACTCGTTTTCTGAATAGAGTCCTGGCTATGCCAAGCTAGCTCACCCAGGCTACATGTTGTCCTTTTTCAGAACCTCATTAGTGCAGCTTAGTGTTTGTGTAACCTGCTAGCCCCAGCAGTTAGTATTGTTAGTTAGTAATTCTCATCTCTCTCTGTCTCTTTTCTCTCTTTCTTTCTTTATTTCTCTCTTTCTTTCTCTCTGTTTCTCTCTCTCTCTCTCTTTCTGTTTCTCTCTCTCTCAGGCACTGATGGAAAATGCCAACTTGAGTTTTGTAAAGCCTAAATGGATCTTTGCCATTAACGAGCGACAAAAGCTGCTCCCTCATCAGCCTTACGCAGTGGTGCCGGTCTAAACAACTGACTGCACCAAACGACCGACCGACAGACAGACAGACACAGACCCCCACAATCCCCCAATCCTGTGCATTGGAGCTTTGAGTCTCTTCTCTCCACCAGCCCTCTGACCCAGGGTCAGTTAGCCCGGTCCAACCACAGCAGACCTCATCTGCATGGAAATTAATCTCAGTTCCATCGTGCCCACCCAAAGGTGACTCTAGCCGTTAGCATTTAACTCAACAGTTAGCAGTCAGCCTGCCTACCTATGCCTTGCTCAGGGTCTATGCAAAGAACAAGAATCTACTATTTCCTCAGTACGTCAGATTTGGTTTAAACATTACAAAGTGCCAGTGACATGAAGAGAGATGGAAATGCAAGAAGATGTTTTGCCCCTCCAGAATGCTACCTGTTTTTGGACCGATGGAAGTCCACAACTAGTGAGAATCTCAGGTTTATGAGCTCCTCTTCTTCAATGCAGCCCTGGGGGAAAAAACAACCTCTGATTGTTGAAACAAGGAGCAGAACTGTCAACTTCCTGCATCTTTTATGTCCCATAACACACAGTGATATTATAGAGATCTAGTTACCGTTAAAATACTAGATAGTGTTATTGTAGACCAGACTGCTTAAAAAGACCTTCGAAGAACGCTCAGATGAATTTGCGTCGTGAGCGGTTGCATTTTCTTGTTCGGTTTACAGATTATTCTTTTGAAAGTTTATGCGGTCACAATAAAGCAACTAAATTTGAAGTGCAGACTATTACCATATTGTATGTCGTAAGTCAAACAAAGCACCTACATGCCATCTCCATCACATTGCGACTGCGTTGCCATCATTCTATCATTTTTAACTGAATGAATTTAATACTTTTGGCTTATTTAATGGCAATAAAGGATGGATTCAGGCTAGTGTAAATCATTTGTTACTTTTCTGTCTGTTTAGTGTGAAGATGTTTCTGTTTGTAGCTTTTGTGTGTGCCTTGTGTGCTTACTGTAGTTTGTGTATTTGAAATATGTTTGCCACTGGTTTTAATATTAAAAACTGTCTTTTAAATTGCTTTGTTAGAGGTGTTCTGAGATTATGTGTTCTCATGTTTAAATGTGTCTTCCCCTCTGCACAGAGCATGTCGATTCTCCTCACTCAAGCAGGACTATAGCAATAAAGAGTGGAAGCAGAGAGAGCTGGTAAAACTAGACTCATTCAGTTTGGGAGGAGATTCTAGGTGGGCGTGTTCAGGCTGGAAGAGTAGTGATGCAGAATGGATTTATTGGTGATTCATTACCCTGTGAAATTATTTTTCTTAACCTTCTTTGACTGTGTAGCCACTCTTTAAAATCTTGTTGTGAACCCGTATGCATTGATGTTGCTTTTTAGCAATCTATACCCAAAAAAAAAAAAAAAAAAATCATCAGTGGACCAAAAAAATGCATGCTTATTTTGAGCAACAAAACTAGATATAAACTAATAACTATATAAACTAGTTCACTAGATATGAACTAATAGCTGGATGGTTTTCTTTCAACCTAGGGTAATAGTTTATGCATATGAACACCCATGGAAGGCACGACGATTCCCGGGCACAGGAAGCTTGGTGGTCATGTAGCCCCACTAGATTTTTACGGGAAATGCTGTTTGGTCCTCTGGAGGTATGCCAAGTTTTGTGGAAATCTGTCCATAGTGGGGTCATACAATAAATGAATTTACAGTATACATTTAGTGACTCATCGTGTAGATGGTGGTGTTGAGCGAAGGCTGGGTGATAGAGTTGATGTTAAAATGCTGCTGAGATAAAAAAAAAAAACATTCACGCACATACCCCCACCCCACCCACATACACACACACAAATTCACAAGTGTGGTTTATTTTTGCAGAGAGAATGTGCAGGATTTAGTGGCCCAAAAAGTTGAAAACGGCAGATTTCACTGAATAACTAGAGATTGCAAAAAGAAAAAAAAAACATTTTATAATATATATATATTAGAGATGCACCGATATGGAATTTTAGGTCCGATATTTATTGGTTTGTTGTGGCCGATACCGATGCGATAACCGATAATATTATATTGTGAAAAGTGATTTGGGGAAAGCATTTAATAAGCATAATTTTATTGCAGTAATTTTACCTACCACCAAATGATGGACAGAACTCATAATAGTCCTCAATAGTGCGGCAGTCAACAACATAACAGTAGCCTAGCCCTACAGTATGTGTGGCTCCTTTAAGTGAACTGACGTCAGTGAATAGCGAGTGAGTGGCTAGAGAGTATGCATCGTTTTAATTTAGGACTAAACGCTCATAAACGGCTCAGCTGGGAATAAGCTACAGTATAGTGACCAAATCAGAGTTTGTGAGGGAAACTTATGTTTAGTTTCAACTGAATAAAGCTGCAACTCCTCAGACTGTATCTTATGTCCGTCTACTCTGTTGCGCACAACCTGCTGCAGCAGAAATGAAAGGGGTTAGCCCCGAAGGTTTTAATAACTTATTATGATGACCTGTCTGGAACTGAAGCAGGAATGGTTAGCATATTTCTAGGTAGTAATACACAACCCAAGCTAACATAATGCAAATATAATACTAAAACACCAGAATTCTGTTATCGGACCGATAATAATATTTTCATTTTTTCACTTATCGGCCAATAATATATCGGCCGCCGATATATCGTGCATCCCTAATATATATATATATATATATATATATATATATATATATATATATATACACACACTACCAGTCACACAAGTTTGGACACAAACTTATCGTAATTGTTTGACAAGTATGACAGAAGATAAAGGTCTCTAGAAATATATTGTTTCCATACTGTACGCCTCTATGACAACTTTGTGGATAATTAATATTATTAAAGCCAACATCATTCATTTCAATAAAATCAGTGAAAGACAAGTAGCTAACAAATGCTCACAATGTATGGGTAATCCATCAAGGCTGTTGGAAATCCATTCCAGCTGACTATATAAAGTTGGTTGAGAGACTGAACAAAAGGTCTGTACCTTGAAGAATTTAAAATATTGAAAATGTAGCTTTATTTACACTTTTTGTTTGCTTATAAAGTTGATCCATGTGTGCTATTTCATAATAACCACCTACTCAGATAAATAAAGATCAAGAAAAAAAACATAAATGGAAGAGTTGGTGTGTCCAAACTTTGTGTGATACTAGTGTATATCACTGAGCCATGGACAAGCTCTCACACACACACTTAACCTGGAACCTACACATTCACTCAGTTATAACCTAAAACGTTTTCAAAGTGGGGGCCGGGGGTGCCAGGGGAGCCTCAGCCAGTTGAATAAAAGAATAAAATAAAAGAAACCAATAAATACATTTGAAAATTTTAAAATATATTATATTACTATGAGGGTTGTTATACAATGCCATTATAATAATTTGTCGCATATCTGAACATTATATTTTCCATGATAATGACTGGGAATAATAGTAAAGTGATAGCTCTCATATAGCAGAAAGCTCCAAATGCAATTTTTACACACTGTATGCTCCATCGCGAAGTGCTTGTGGCTAAAATAATTATTAGGATTAGTTTAATGTATTTTTACATTTGCCGTAGTATTGTCGATGGGTTTAATAACACATCAAGGGGGTCCTTGGGCAGAACCTAGTGGTATTTGGGAGGCCTTGTTGTGGAAAAGTTTGGGAACCCCTGACCTAAAACACACACATGCAGGCACACACACATTCACACAGTTAAAACCTGGAACACATCCCATAACCATAACACATAAACACACACATGCACGCACGCACACGTGCGCACACACACACATAACATTACCCCCCACACAGAGAGAGAGAGAGGAGCACACATACACAATAACAAACACGTGCTATACACACACTTACATACACAAAAGTAGGAGATGGAGACAAATTGACAAGGCGTGATTTATTTTTGCGGAGAGAATGTGCAGGACTGGGCGGCGGACGGTCATATTTTGTACCGCTCTGCGGTAGCCTACATCTAGATAGATAGATAGATACTTTATTGATCCCCAGTGGAAATTCAAGTTCATTATCTAATTGATAATGTCATGAAACCACGAGCGCAACCATGTTAGTTTGATTTTTCGACCGCCCAGTTATTTAACCGCATTTAATCGCAAAGGGGAGGAAGGTGGGCAGGTCAGATCTCCCCGGGAAACGGAGCGCGTCTGAAGGGATGAACGAATTACAGGGGATGGAAGCAGACCAGAGAAAAGAGATGACTCGCGGTGCTCAGAAAGCGTTTTGTCTGGAGAGTGGGGAGTTTCTGAACGTTGAGACTCATTGCGCCAGGGTTTGAATCTGGATTGAAGAGTTCGCCTGTGGCAGTAGGTAGGCTACCTTTTTGCCTTTTCATTTGTCTTTATGGCAGTTTAGCTAATGTTGTTTTGTGGTTTGTGACGTGTAGGTTGTTTTAATGTAAATATATATTTGCTAATATATTATATTGCTCCTAGTTGCGTACACATGTACAGTATACTATGAAGATTCTTGGATAGCGCCATAAGACATCTGCTGTGTTTAAGTCTAGTGGCTTTGAGCATAACAGCATGGCAGAATTTTGTTTACAAGTGAATTCAAAAGAGCTACCACTATTGTTAATATTTTGTGATTGTCAACAACTATCACTTCAGAAACACTGGTTTGTGAATTTGTTTGGCTTTTTTTATTGTATAATTGTGTGATTTAATATTTATATGTGTATAATGAAATGTGTTGGACCTAGATGTGAATTGCTAATAATTGTGTTGGATAATTTTAACATAACACCTTCTGACTGTCAAATAATATTCCTTGAGAAATGTGATGGTGAGGGGGTGGGAGGGGGGTGCTTCAACTAGTCATAGATGAAAACTCCTTATCCCCTTGGGTAAAACTCACCTTTTTATATCAAAATAGATATAAATAGATTTGTACAGATCTCTATCCAACTCTACCTCTGCTTAGGTCATAGAGATGGGGAGTGAGTTCGGGATGACCACTGGCCAAACTCCAACTGTGGTCCCTGTGGGCCTGTTGGTGGCCAGTGCTGCCGCTGCACTGCAGCTCCCCATTCAGACCGTTTGACCCCTGTATGTATATATATATATATTTATATATATATATATATATATGTATATATGTAGCCTGTATGCTACCCGTATTATGGTGGAGGGATGAAACAGTGAGTGAAATTGGTGTGAAGATAGATAGATAGATAGATACTTTATTGATCCCCAGGGGAAATTCAAGGTCACAGTAGCATACAGACAACACACACATTCACTAACAGCAGAAAGTAACTAAAAGTATATAATATAAAAACACAACTAAGCAATAAGGACAGTAGAAGATAGATATATACTAAATATACTAACATACAAATTATACTAAATAACACAATTCTAAAAAAAAAAAACAGTATCCACATAGTGGATCAAACAAGATGCGCTTGCAATGACTGAGGCAGGGACTGAGCCTGTGATTCTCTGTGCATAAGGTAATGTAAGGTAAGGTGCTCTGTGTGAGTGAGTGTCATGGTGATGGTGCAAATGAGTAAGTCAAACAGTGCAACAGTGAAGATGAGGAATTCTAAGAACAACATGAGGTGGAGGAGGACAAAGTAGCCTAATGATAGTGAGGTTGACAGAGCCATAACCCCATAAATAACACATCTCCCTGATCTTCAAGAAGACCACAGGTAGATGCGCTAGAGAAAGCCAAACATTCTGAAAGGCTGCACAAGGCTGCAACTGTATTAGCATTAACTGCATAATATTCAACTGTATTAGCATTAACTGCATACTATTCAACTGTATTAGCATTAACTGCATAATATTCAAAGGTACCTCCGTTTGAGCAGACCAATAGTAATTGATGTCCTGCACAATTTAAACTCATGCACTTAGTTTAGATTGCTCTTTTCAGATTTCTTGAATCTTTCTTGAGCAGAGCTTTCACAGGCAGCTCTGAAAAGTACAGTCATCGCATGAAGCATAACTACAAAAATCACCAGAAGTTTGTTGAACAAATCTGTGATTTTCTATTATTATTATTATTATTTATTTTTGTGTGTGATGTGGATAGCTTATTGTACAGTGGTGATTCACAAAATACAGAGAGAACAGTTGCTGTTCAGGGCCGGTTCAAAAATATCAGCATCAAGTGGCTTGACTGTTGTGCCTCAAAGCAAACCAGAGGCTGTTAGGCTGTTTGTAAAAGCTGCCAGAGTGGACTTGCTCTGTTAGAACAAACTCAACCACAATTAACCTTTAAGATAACAAAAACATGAGTAGTAATGAATATACCAGATAAATAAATGATGTATCTGAGAGACAATGCATAATAGACAAGCTCAAATGCCTAAATCCAACTGGACCAACTGGATTGATCTTTGTTTCTGTGCGGATGAAAGGAGGAGAGAGAGAACAGAGACAAAAGGACGAAAATGGACAATTGGACAAGCGAGAAGGCGTTTAAGAAACCGGTCCAATTCGCCACGCAGCTTTCTTTCTACCCCTCACATCCACAGACATATTAATTACACATGGATTTGAGAGCCGGCTGACAAATTAGTCACTGACATTCAACCGCTGAAAATATTAATATTCATGTTACGCATGATGGACTCTCACTCTCAGTCCTATCACGTATCGATTTCATGTCGAGGCTATTAGGTGGAAGGTGTGTGTGTGTGGGGGGGGTCGCAGTTAGACTGCAGAGTAAGGACCTGTCCAAGACTCTTAGTTCTGACATGTCGACAGATGTCATATGGAGAACTATATTTGGACATGACAAGGATATGGCAACCCCAGTAATGAGACTGTCACTCTCTCTGGCCATCCAGGTGCTGATGTCCCCCTTCAAGGTGGAACACTAGTGTGTGTGTGTGTGTGTGTGTGTTGAGTATATAAATATGAGTTGAAAAGCAGGCGTACACTGTGGGATTAGTAGAGCAGTACATGCACACATGCATGTACACTTAGTGTGTCTACATGTTTTTGCACATCTTAGGTAACAACAACACGTTACATTTATAAAGCGCTTTTCTCAATGTTACATTTATATAGTGCTTTTCTCAATGTTACATTTATAAAGCGCTTTTCTCAACACGTTACATTTATATAGCGCTTTGCTCAATGTTACATTTATAAAGTGCTTTTCTCAACACGTTACATTTATATAGCGCTTTGCTCAATGTTACATTTATAAAGCGCTTTTCTCAATGTTACATTTATAAAGCGCTTTGCTCAATGTTACATTTACATAGCGCTTTGCTCAATGTTACATTTATAAAGCGCTTTTCTCAAGATGTTACATTTATAAAGCGCTTTGCTCAATGTTACATTTATATAGTGCTTTTCTCAACACTCAAAGCTCTTCACAGTGAAGCAGGAACCTCACTAACCACCAGCAATGTGTAGCCCCCACCTGATGATGCACTGCAGCCATTATGCACCAGAGCGCTCACCACACCAGCTGGAGCTGGAGAGTGAGGGAGTACATGTAGGTTACAGCATCATTAAGTGCTATTACTGCATGCTGGCCACATCAACACACGTCATACCAAAGATCCCTGATTACTCCGCTTCACACAACACTGGACATGCTGGCCACATCAACACACGTCATACGAAAGATCCTGATTACTCCGCTTCACACAACACTGGACATGCTGGCCACATCAACACACGTCATACCAAAGATCCCTGATTACTCCGCTTCACACAACACTGGACATGCTGGCCACATCAACACACGTCATACCAAAGATCCCTGATTACTCCGCTTCACACAACACTGGACATGCTGGCCACATCAACACACGTCATACCAAAGATCCCTGATTCCTCCGCTTCACACAACACTGGACATGCTGTCAGTTTAAGAGCTTGTGTTAGTGAAATCAAGCAGAATAATGTAGCCTATCAAGACTATTTGAGACCAAAGAGGAACAACTTGCACGCTGCCAGTCTGCACAGTAGGCCAGTCTCAAAAGACTTGTCCTTACTCCTGTCCCTGCCAACCTTACTGAGCTGCAAGCCATCATTAGTCCTTTGGTTTTAAAGCTGAAAGAATGAATGCTCTCGGAAAACACTCACACAGTTTCTCCAGGGAAGTCATCAAGGACGCAGTGCCAGGCCACCATTTCTTTTGCGATTCTTTTCTTTTTTTATGTCCCATCTTAATGGTTTCTGTTGCTGTGTCCCTCATGACCTTTATGCGCGTCTCACAAATGCCATAAAGTTGCTCTCAGCGCAGAGTCGTGACGGCGTTGTTTTGTTTAAAGTGAAGTTTTCTCAGCAGGTCGCACGCATTCACAGTTGCTGCTAACATCTGAAGCGACACACTGAGTGCCACGTGATCAGTCTGTTTTCAGACGAAAGCCCTGAATAGGGCCTCTTGATGGTTACCTTCGAGCCAGAATGCTTGCGCTCTTAAAGAAAGGAATTGGTTGCAAAATTTCGCTCTGCCACGTGAAATTAACATGATCAGTGAAAGCTCTGCTCTCTACACTAAGTGCATTCTTGTGATTGCATGTTTGGTGTAGTTTGTGTTTACTTCCTGTCTGTGCTTACTCACTCTCATCATTTCAGTGGGCGTTGGTTTCATAGTTACAGTTTTTCTCAGTCGCTTTGGTGCTTTTCTCAGATCAGAATGAAAATTCTCAAAGTCATTTGTGCACATAGTAGCAATTTCTCCTTCCTCTGAACAAATTGCAAATGCTTTTGGACATGTATCAGTTGATTTCATACAATTCTCTGCTGTTTTATAACATAATTTGCTTATGACATGTCAGTCAAAATTAACTATACTTATTGATGTTGAATAGTCGTTCCCAATTAAACAAATAGTCTTCATTTCATTGCTTGAGTTATTACATACAAAATTGGTGAACTAGTTCAAATTCTGTCACAATGCTGTAGAATTGCAAAGAGCGTAGAAACGTACGTATTCAGTGTCTTGTACTCACTCTCCTAAATACAGCAATGTGTATCTTTACTGTAGTTTTCAAATGGCTGTATAAGTAGTGTATAGTGCTGTCTTGAGCATATTCAGGTAGTGCAAATACTGTAATAGTGATTTGAGAAAAGCACCAAAGCAACTGAGAAAAACTGTAATTCCTTGTAATTCCTGTAGACATCTGCATTTAGATGCGTTCAAAAATGCAGAAGATGCCTCTTCGCTCCGACACCTAATGCAGCTCACAAATCTTTGCAGTTATTACATAATAGTCTGTAACGGAGAGGTTTCCATTAGTACATAATAGTCTGTACCGGAGAGGTTTCCATTAGTACATAATAGTCTGTACTGGAGAGGTTTCCATTAGTACATAATAGTCTGTACTGGAGAGGTTTCCATTAGTTTCAGATGTTGGCTGACTTTCAATGACAGAAAAGTGTTTCCTATGAGTGAGTAGAATAATTTCATCTGAGAAGGAAGCTTTGGATGAGCAGTGATATTCAGTATATTGTTTACTGTTATTGTTTATGGTTATTATGATGTTGTAAAACGCTTTGGATAAAAGTGTGTGCTAAGTAACCTTAACAACCATACTGTTTAAAGGTTGTTGGAGATCTATATGTTTTGCCATATGCTACTGAGCAACTGTTGTTGGAATCAAAACTAATAGCAATCGTTTATTTGTTTTGTTGGAATGAAAAACAATGGAAAAAATGTATACGTACAGTATGCTCCTTGGTGTCAATATTCAACGCCATTTAGCACTAAGACGGTACCCAGTTAGTGACTAAAAGGGTCACAGTCCTTTCCTATCAATAACATTGCATAATGCATTATCAAGCATTCCAGGTGTGCATTGATAGTGTCAGAGACCGTATTATCATACTCTGTCAGTGTGGCATCAAAATGAGTTTAAGGGCAATTCCACGGAAAATTGACTTTTTGTCAATTTTGTCTAATAAGGGTCTGTTTACAATAATGTTCTATTAAATAATACTTTTTGTCATGGTATTGGTATTTAAGAGCAGTTAAAACTGTTCGGTCAAATTTGACCACAAACAGTAAATTAAGGGGGGTAGCAACGAACAGTGTTTAAAGGTTAATACAATATTCTCTCCGTTTCCTAACCTTCGGAACATATTGGTGAATACAGTGGAAGTTGTGTTAATAATAATAATAATAATAATAATAATAATAATAATAATAACTAGAAATGCAATTCCAAGGAATTACCAGTGCATGAAAATGCTAAAGTTGTGCTGTAAAATATCATGTATAGTTAAAACAGATAATACAGAGATGGTTACTACGGTGATGCTAGGATAGACATGGTGGTTGCATAGCTTAATAAAAGTTGATAGTTTAAAAGTAGACTGTTTAAAAGCTGAATGTAAATAGTTTAAAAGTTGTTGATAGACAGTAGATAGTTTAAAAGTTGTTGATAGACAGCTAGTTTAATAGATAGTTTAATGATAGTTTAAAAGTAGACTGTTTAAAAGTTGAAGGTAAATAGTTTAAAAATTGTTGACAGACTGGAAGTTTAATGAATGTTGATATTCAAATAGTTTAATGGCTGTGTATAGGTAGATATTTGACGATAACTGAAAGTTGGAATGGCTCTGATGTTTGCTAGCAGTTATGCTAAGATTTTTAACTATGCTAACCATGCTACTTAGCTAATGTTTTATAGCATGTGCTAGCAATGCTAACATGCTAACCATGCTACTTAGCTAACTTAGCTAATGTTTTCTAGCAGTTTTGATAAACATGCTAACTATGCTAGCAATGCTAACATGCTAACTATGTTAACCATGTGACTTAGCTAACCTAGCTTATCATTTTTAGTAGTTATGTTAACTATGCTAACTAGCATGCTAACAATGTTAACATGCTAACTATGCTAATTATGTGACCTAGCTAACCTAGCTAATCATTTTTAGTTGTTATGCTAACTATGTTAATTAGCATGCTAACAATGTTAACATGCTAACTATGCTAACCATGTGACTTAGCTAACCTAACTAATCATTTTTAGCAGTTATGCTAACTATGCTAACTAGCATGTTAACAATGCTAACATGCTAACTATGTTAACCATGTTACTTAGCTAACTTAGCTAATCATTTTTAGCAGTTTTGCTAAAAATGCTAACATGCTAACCATGCTAACTAGCTACAGTGGGTAGGAGTCATAGTTGTGACATAGTTGATGACGAGTTAAAAGTTGTTGATAGACAGCTAGTTTAATAGATAGTTTAATAATAGTTTAAAAGTAGACTGTTTAAAAGTTGAATGTATAGTTTAAAAGTTGAATGTAGATAGTTTAAAAGTTGTTGATAGACAGCTAGTGTAATAGATAGATCGTTTAATGATAGTTTAAAAGTAGACCGTTTAAAAGTTGAATGTAAAAAGTTCAGTAGTTTAATGGGTTACATTGTTTAAACAGTGGATTATTGTAGTGAGGACTTTTATTTTGAAACAGTTTTGGGCAGAGGAAGCAGTTGAACAGGATGTGTAGTCTTAATAGGGCCAGTTTGTATGCTTAAAGCCTGAGACTGGCAGTTGATCCAGGTGGCCTGAACACCTGCAATAGGATTCTAATTGCTTAACGGCCGTATTATGATGTCACAATCGGCAATGTTAAGTCTTTGGGGATTTTTAAAAAGTTTTTCTTTAATAGTTTAAAAAGTATAAAAGTTTCAAAGTTGAAAAGACATAGCAACCCGATCTGTTTGAAGACCTACGTTACAAAGTTTGAACAAAGTTTCTAAGTTAAACTGTTCAAGAGAAATTGCGTACGGAAAAAGTGGTAAGCGGAATAATAATTTTCATGCACTGTAATAATAATAATAACGTAACATTTTATTTAAAGCGCCTTTTAAGTCACCCAAGCATGCTGTACAATAAGACAAGAGAACATAGACATAAAAGCAACATATACAGGGACAGTACAAGTAGACTGTACACTTAGTAAAACACACTATACATTCAGCAGGAGACAGACATTGCCAACAAAATAGAATCAAATCAAATAGAACCGTACTAGAGGAGCGAGTGGGATGGAGGCGGCGTGGTTGGGAGAGGGAAATGGTTTTTAACATGAATGTTCCCACTCTTTTTTCTCCTCTTTCTTTTTGTCACCCTGAAATGAAAGCTTTTACAGTAATTGCTTTCAATAATCTTTGATGGAAAATTCCCTTTGTGTCTTTGACCAGTAACATCCTTCTTCAGCTTTTGTGGCTGTAGGTTTGTACTTAGCTGAGGGGTAAAATAAAAGGTGATTCTATTGCAATCATATTTTTCCATGTTTATTATTTTGCCAGGTAAATTTGTTAAATGTTAATTTGTCAATGCAGATTTTATTTTAGTTCTGTGAAATGAATTGTATTCCCTCTCTTTTGTCTCTTTGTTATAGATGTGGGGGATCTCATGGAGGGGGGGGGCATCTCATGGAGGGGGGTGCTGTGGGATCTCATTGAGGGGGGGGGCATCTCATTGGGGGTGCTGAACTCTATTCTTTCTCCTTCGTTCGTTTGGTGATTTTCTGACCCCTCCTCTCCTCCTCCTCTCCCCCTCCTCTCCTCTCCTCTCCCCCTCCTCTCCCCCTCCTCCTCCTCTCCCCCTCCTCCTCCTCCTCCTCTTTTCCTCCTCTCCTCTCCCCCTCCTCCTCCTCTTTTCCTCCTCTCCTCTCCCCCTCCTCCTCCTCTTTTCCTCCTCCTCCTCTTCCTCTCCTCTCTGACGTCCGTGTAGTTCTAGCTTGGTCATGTCTTTTCTCAACCTCACGGACGCCTCCTCTCTGAGCGCCCCCAACTGCTCTGTCCCCCTGGCGCCGGCCGCTCCTCCGTACAACTTCTACGCCGTGCTGCTGGTGTTGCTCATCTTCTGCGTGGTATTCGGGAACGTGCTGGTGTGCGTGGCCGTGTCCAGGGAGCGGGCTCTGCAGACCACCACCAACTACCTCATCGTGTCGCTGGCCGTGTCTGACCTGCTGCTCGCCACCCTGGTCATGCCCTGGGGCGTCTACCTGGAGGTCAGGCTCCCTAAAGCGCAGCGCTCTGCTTCGCACGTACTGGGCCGGCATGAGACGTCCACAGTACCTGCCACTTGCCAACACACACCAAGCATTTGATAAACAATAGATTTTATTCAGCGGCGCCAACAAAAATAGATCTGAATCGTGATCTACACAGTGGTGGCGAAAGGCTTCCGCGATGGTGTGTGACTGGGATCTACGTATGTCATCAAGCATTGCAGGCATATTGCCACATGCTCATGCCAGCACCAGAGTGCGACAGCCTTTATCATTAGCACTCGCCTCTGCGCTTTAATATGCCTGTCAGCACAGCACAGCATCCAGAGAATATTTGTTTTATCTTTTACTATTTATTAATATTGTGTAAGGGAGGGAATGAAGATGATGAAGGTAGACTATATGTGTGTGGGAAGAGAGAGTCATTCAATCATACAGTATGTGAGTCATTTGAGAGAGTCATTCAATCATATGTGAGTCATTTGTAAATGATTAAACGTATCAAACAGAGAAACAGTGAATCAAGTGAATAAAATAAAACGGAAAAGTCTGATCACTGTTAACACGTGACCTCCTACAGGTGGTGGGGGAGTGGCGTTTCAGCCGCCTGCACTGTGACGTCCTGCTCACTCTGGACGTCATGATGTGCACCGCCAGCATCCTCAACCTGTGCGCCATCAGCATCGACAGGTAAAACACACCTGGCCTCCCAGTGGGGACCGCCAATCACTCAGTACTCTGTCATTACAGATGCAGAAATAGCCTTTGCTCCATGCAGAGGACTGCACAAGCACATGCCACACAGGAGTAGGATGATAAAGTAACACCTTGGTAGAATTGATATTTATACCCCTAGTTGTTTTTTTCGGCGTACTGTCTGGGAACCAATTTAGTACCAAGGCGGTACCCAGTGCAATGGGTCACATTCCCGCATGATACAACAAAGTTACATATTCAGAATCAGGCATTCTGGGCACACATTGGCACTGTCAAAGACTCCATTCTCTGTCAGTCAGTGTATCATCAAAACGAGTTTGAAGCCAAGTAAAAGAACTACATAGTGTTGCTTTAATTGTCAATTTTGTTTTGCCTATTTACAATATCAAAATGAAGGCATTGGGCTTCTGCTACAAGTCAACCTATTTGCCATGATAGCTGAGAAATTTGTGCTAACTAATCCGACTGTTATTGCCTAATCTAACTTTACTTAGCTCAGCTCAAGGAGCACTCTGCATGATCACTCGGCCTTGGATGAATGAAGAGCGCAACCACACACACACACACACACAGACACACACACAAAGAAGCCCCACACATTAGTCATAATTGCCTTTCAGCTTTTGGGAGCTGCCCGCTAATGAGAAGACACTGTTAAAGGCTGTTTAATTTCACTTTGAAAAAGCACATTTTTCAATGTGTGTGTGAGATAGACGCCGAGAAAGACTGCTGCATATTATTGTTGCCCAGCCCCAGAGCGTGTGTGCGTGTGCGCGCGTGTGTGTGTGTGTGTGCGCGCGTGCGTGCGTGTGCTTCCAGAAGGCCCCCTCTGCGACGAGCCATCCTTTCTCCTCACAAAGCCTTTGATCAGTTCAGCACTGTCCTCTAGCTCACAGCAGGCTTCCAGCCAAGTCAGAGAGGTCCTCTTCCGTCCCCCTGTACCCTTTTAATTACCCCTCATTTTGGGCTTCTTTTCTGACCTCTTAATTATTCACAGCATGCTCGTTATATCTCTGGCAATCTGGTGCAGGCTGACAGTCCGAGTGGTTTTAAGACCCAGCGTCTGCTCAAAGCTGCCCTCCAACTCTGCCCAGCAGCCCTTAACCTGGCTCCTGATTTGCCCCTTTTACCCCCTATAGTCCTACCCATAGATACGTATACATAGATTTGCATCTATTCGCATACTGTTGCATTTCTACCAGCACATTTCTGTAAATGTTGCCGTAACCTTACATTAGATTCCACAGCTGATCAGAAATCTTCCCTAGATTAGGAGAATGTCTTTTTTTAACTCACTTAGCACAGTGGATGGAAACACACACAGATATGCATATTCTTGAACCAAATGTTCATGACACATAGAATATGCAAATGAGCAGAAGGGAACCCCAGCTACTGATATCATGTGATAAATATGAACTCCTGCTGAAGGTCGTTCGGGCTTTAATGCCCCCACTTGCATGAAATCAATATTTATGTCTCCATTAAGGTTCTGTAATGAGCTTCTCTCTGTCCCTCTATCTCTCCTCATGGTGTGCACACAGAGTAATCAGATAAAAATGGAGGACGCCGTAGTGTGGAGGATTTTAATTGGCCAATGGTTTAAATGTGCAGCCTATTTAAATGTAAAAAAATCTACTGCGTCTAGAAATCGAGTGTGCGGCCGGTGTCCTCCTTTTTTACTTTATAAACTCTTCATGATCAGCACCTCACTGAGTGTTCGCTCTGTGTTCGTTCTCCGCAACAAATATGCAGATTTATGATTTATGTGTCCTACACACTGTAATGAGTAAGACTGATTCATTATATTGACATATATAGGCTGCTAATCAATTGGTTGTCTTGTGGCTTCAAAGTCTGATGGACATGCTGTATTGTCTGCCTATGTTGTCTGACCTGCTCTTCTCTTATAATGTTTCATGTCCTGTTTGTTGTGGGTATATGTGTGTGCATAAATGTATGCATATTTGTATGCATTTTGTGTGTGTGTGTGTGTGTGTGTGTGTGTGTGCGCGTGCGGGGGGCTGCAAAAAAAGGAGGCAAAAAGACTTGCAAAATTCTGCTCTGTTTCAGCCACTATAGGGAGCATGCAAATATGGAGATGGAGATGTTTTGTTTATCCTTAATGTACTGAGTATTATAAATGGAAGGTCCTGCAAAAGCATGTGAGCCATGTAGACCTGTCACCTTATTAATGACTCTTCCCAGAGTATTTGGATCTTGTTTTCCTTGCTTGCCTTTCAGATCCCAATAAAAGCATTCAAATATGTGTGTGTAGGTACACAGCGGTGGCCATGCCTATGCTCTATAACACACGATACAGCTCTAGACGGCGGGTGGCTCTGATGATTGCCGTGGTCTGGTTCCTGTCCTTCGCCATCTCCTGCCCCTTGCTGTTTGGCCTCAACAACACAGGTACCAACACACTCTCTCCTCCTCAATCCTGCCAATCCGCCATATTCACGCGGCAGCCATTGTAAATCAAAACGAGGCTACAAGGTACACAATCCATAGGATTGTTGTATTCAATGCATTTTGCCAGTAGGTGGCGAAAATGCATTAGTGATAGGGGCAAATTCTCCCATCTGCGTAAGATTGCGTAAGTCAAAAAAGCTAAGTGTGTTTTAGCCAGCGTGCATTCTGCCCTTCACTTAAGTCTGTCATTTACGCGTCATGGAGGAGATACTTCAAAATCTGGTCGTTTCTTTTGTACAACTCTTGCGCGCATTCTGCCATGCACTTAAGCACTTTTCCAGCTAAGCATTTCTGAGGGCTGTATTAAGTTCGAGCTAACCTGACTCCGCCGGATGGATTGCTCCGCATTTACTCCGCATATCCATCTGGGAACGTTCCGTCGAAGAACGTTTGGGAAGGGGAAAATACTGGTTAGCTGATTGGATAAACCATCTGTCCAAGTCAACCAATCAGATAAACGAAGCGTTCTTCTAATGGCATATTTTAACATACAAGTTAGGTAAGTAGCTAACGTTAACGTTTTTAAACTTACTATTTGTATGTGACATGAACCTCATCAACGACAATCCCCCACCAAGTTTTCATGGTAGGCTACACGTTGTTAAGTAACTAAGACTTTGCAACAGAGGCGATAACAGATTATATTAATTTCTGTACTGAAAATGTTGTCACCAAAAAGGATGTTGTCATATACCCGAATAACAAACCTTACATTACTAGGCAAATTAAAGACTGTATCAACAGAAAGAAAATTGCTTTTAAAACTCATGATAAGGCTGCACTTAGACTAGCACAGAAAGAACTTAACCAGCAACTGCATGTGGCCAGGAGTAAACAGAAAGAACTTTTAGAACTTAATTTTAATACTTCAGACACTAAGAGAGTCTGGGATTCCATGAAGGCTATTACAAACATGAACCCTTCTAAAAAGCCCTTTATATCACTTGATGACTCCAAAGTGGCCAATGACTTAAATCATTTTTATTTAAGATTTGAGACACAGGACTTCTCTGAGAAGTGTAACAAGGAGCTGGACTCCCTACCTCCCATTGATAGTGTGACACATAGATTGTGGATTGATCCACAACACATCGAACGCCTATTTCGGCACATTCCGTTAAAAAAGGCTGCAGGGCCAGATGGGATCTCACCATTTTTGTTAAAAACATTTGCACAGGAGCTAACTGCAGCTTGGTGTCCTGTTTTCCAACAGTCTATAGACACTCACACAGTCCCTGCCCTGTGGAAACGCTCCATGATTATCCCGGTGCCCAAGAAGGCAAATCCCACTGAAAACAATGACTTTAGGCCCATAGCATTAACATCAGTTGTGATGAAATGCTTTGAGAAGTACATAGTTAGCAGGCTGAATAGACGTATATGGTAAATTAGATCCACTTCAATTCGCTTACAAACGCGGGCGATGTACTGATGATGCTACTTCCTCCATCATGCATCTTGTCTTAAAACACCTTGAAGACAAGTCATCCTATGCCTGATTACTTTTTATTGATTTCAGTTCCGCGTTCAATACTCTCCAGCCCTACTGTACCTATTAATCCAGAAATTGAAAGTGTTGGACGTTAATCCATCACTTATACGGTGGTTTCATTCTTTCCTGACTAGCAGGACACAGCAGGTCAGGGTAAACTCCAGTCTATCCCAAATTAAAGTTATTAGTACTGGGGCACCACAAGGATGTGTGAGTTCACCAGTCCTTTTTACTCTGTACACTAATGAGTGCTCATCTAAGCACCCTGGGAACTACATCTTTAAATACTCAGACGACTCAACAATTCTATGCTTACTTCAACAAAATGATGACCTGGACATCTATCATTCAGAAGGAAGGCAGTTTGTTGATTGGTGTGACTCCAACCACCTTATTCTAAATGTTAAAAAGACTGAGGAAATCATTTTTGACCCAAAGTCAGTCGGTAATCACAACCCAGTAACTATACACCAGCAACCAATCAAACAGGTACAATCATACAAATATCTTGGTGTTTAAATAGCTCCCTAACATGGAACACTCACGTTGACTTGTTATGTTCCCGCCTGCATCAAAGAGTCCACTTCCTGCGGCGGTTGCGTTTGTATGGAGTTGACCAAAAAATTATGATATTGTTCTATCAGGCAGTTTTGGAAAGCATTATTAGATATGGCATAACCACTTGGTTTGGGAACCTTTCTGTTGCATTAAAATTAAAGCTGAACTATCTAGTCCACACAGCCATGAAAGTCATTGGTCTGAAGCGGTATAACAACCCTCAGTCTATTTTCGATCAATGTGTGTTAAAGCAAGCAGACAGAATTCTTTCTGATCCCTCTCATGTCCTGCATGCACAATATGACTTGCTGCCATCAGGCAGGCGTTTCAGAGTCCCCCACTGTAGACTGAATAGATTCAGAAACTCCTTTATCCCCATATCAATAACACTCCTTAACAAACACCGCAAATAAGCGCCCTCAGTCATCAGGTTCAGCAAGAGGTTTTATTTGTTTTTATTACTTTATTTACTTAATTATACTGTCTGTTATTAGCCTTTTCTGTCTATGTCTGTGTGTCTGTATTGGGTCAGAACTTCTGAGAAGTCCAAGACAAATTTCCCCAAGGGGATAATAAAGTATCTTTCCATCTATCTGATTCAGTGCTACCAAACACTAACTTGAATTGGCCGTGGAGGATGTCTGTGTACTTCATTCCTCCCAGCTACATTGCAGAGACTCCTAGCTTCCTAGCTTCCCCAGAAATACTCGGATAAAACTTCAGCAATAGCTATGCTCATCTCATCCGTGGAAGTCGCCATGTTGTTTAGATTGAACAGTAGCTTCTCGTTGCGTCACACTTAAACCTGCCTCAAAACCAACGCTGATTGGACGTGCGTTTGGTGAACTGCTCCAAATTTTCTCTATCGGAGAGATGCCAGACTGATCTGCGAGTGAAAATCTGAAGCTCGCGAGATCAGGATGGTCTCACGAGGCTAAGGTCGAGCGCCACTAAAAGGTAAAACAGCCAATACAGCAACAGTCAATGTCAGCAGTAGGCCAATGTAGGTTACACAGAATGTTACAAATTAGCATTACAGTATCAAATTTGGTGCTTAATATGCTAATACGGCTTTATGTTTTTTTCCCATTACAGTGTCACAAGGTGGCATATTTCCCGACATTACCTTATCAATGTGGCTACATTGTTAAATAGAAAAAAAAGCCTGTTATAATCACCCCGTTTGGAGTTTACCGACTGTGCACCTTCAGTTTTAACTTGACGTGAAGTCATCATCCCATAGCCTACTTCGTTCGAATCTGTCCATTTCTTTCCAACTTGACCAAAGTCATCCATACATTTGCTCAGACGCCTGTACTATTGTTGAGCAGCAATTATTGTTTATATTCTCCTGTCTCTGATTCGTTTCTAATGATGGCTGGTATTGTTATGCCAATCTCTCTGTAGGCCTACTGTATTGGAAACTGCATGTGTAAGTCTACAGCTTGGTTAGCGTAGATACATTGATATCATGTGTCAGTCTACAGCTTGGTTAGCATAGATACATTGATATCATGAGTCAGTCTACAGCTTGGTTAGCATAGATACATTGATATTATGAGTCAGTCTACAGCTTGGTTAGCATAGATACATTGATATTATGAGTCAGTCTACAGCTTGGTTAGCATAGATACATTGATATTATGAGTCAGTCTACAGCTTGGTTAGCATAGATACATTGATATTATGAGTCAGTCTACAGCTTGGTTAGCATAGATACATTGATATTATGAGTCAGTCTACAGCTTGGCTAGCATAGATACATTGATATCATGTGTAAGTCTACAGCTTCGTTAGATACATTGATATTATGAGTCAGTCTACAGCTTGGTTAGCATAGATACATTGATATTATGAGTCAGTCTACAGCTTGGTTAGCATAGATGCATTGATATCATGAGTCAGTCTACAGCTTGGTTAGATACATTGATATTATGAGTCAGTCTACAGCTTGGTTAGCATAGATACATTGATATTATGAGTCAGTCTACAGCTTGGTTAGCATAGATACATTGATATCATGAGAAGCAGCTGCCATTGAAACTTTCTTTCTCAACATCTGACTCTACACACCTCAAGCACGTCTTGACTCTTTATAAACAAACCTCAGAGCAAATATGACATTTTGTTGAGTCAATTCTTTGTTAGGTTATGTGATGACACATAATTTTACTGTAGGCCGTTCTCTATTTAGTTTACCTTGCTTACGTTTTCAAAATCAAAAACTGGTTTGTGTTCTTTCTGGATTTAAATGGCATTCAGTAGGTCAATGAGATGAGAAAGTCCACGTTTCACGTTTTCATATCTACCTAAATTAACAAGGATGGATCAGTCTGGTTCTATTTGAAATAAATGACCTTGATTGCAAACTTGTGCGCTGTGGGTGTGACAGAAGCGGGAGCGGGAGTGTGCGCGTAACTGAAAAGTGCAAAGCTGGAAGCACGTAAACGTTACTTACGCACGACTTGTCAGTACAAGGCACGACTTGTCAGTACCCTTAGTCAGTGGACCCTCGTTTTGGTTTACACAATGGCCGCCGCGTGAATAAGGCGAATAGAATGTAGCCTATTCGCCTCCTAATGCATAGGCCTAACGCCGCCCCTAATGCATAGGCCTAACGCCGCCTCCTAATGCATAGGCCTAACGCCGCCTTCATACTTGAAATCAGCTCCGATATTCGCAATGCTCGCCCGTCGTACTAGTAAGTTGAAAGTGTTGGAAGCATTTCAAGTTTGGGAGGAAAACGTAAAATAGTAATATTTTATTTTTTAACTAATTATCTAACTGTAATTTTAGGAAACCATGTAAGACAATGACATGACAAAAAAAGTTAGTTTGGAAATAATTATTTATTTTACACCAACTGTTCATTTTGTTTTTCACAAAGGGCTTGTGCACCACTATGGATCATGCACGTTCCTTTTCGATGACTTCTGTTATAAACTTTATCGTTTAAAAGCATATAATATGCTATTATAAAAGATAATTATTCAGTTTGTTTATCAGCACCAAAGCAACAGTCGTACGCATCAGTTCGGATCCATTCGTGTGCGGTCTGCAAATCTCCATTGGAAATGATTAACTTCCGGTCGTTTCGCAGCCGTACCTACTGTGCCAATGTGAGGCGGCGTAACACCACCTCTCCATTATGTATGTATCTAAATTCACACTCTGCAATAAAGCTATCATAGTCACAACACATTCGCACAACTTATTTGTTACTTGAAAAACTTGTAATCCAAAAACAATGTCAACAGGCCTACCCACCTCCCCTGTCTTTGACTTGCCATGCCAAAGGCATGTTCGTTGTCAGGTGTCTTTGACTTGCCATGCCAAAGGCATATTTGTTGACTTGCCATGCCAAAGGCATGTTTGTTGTCAGGTGTCTTTGACTTGCCATCCCAAAGGCATGTTTGTTGTCAGTAAGGTTTATAGGGTCTTGCCATGCCAAAGGCATGTTTGTTGTCAGTAAGGTTTATAGGGTCAGAGGCCAGTTCAATTCTTTCTTCCAGTCACTACTGGTGTGTGCATTCCTGCGTGTCATGGCTCAATAAAGCACAACAGCGTTGCCAAAGCCATTCCAGCAGCTTCAAGAAGCTTAGCATATCATTTGTCCTCATGTGGGTCCATTTTACAGTTAGCCTTATTATTACAATTAATAAGGCTAAATTAATTAGTACCTTTAATATTTTAAATGAGTAAATGTGTTCCATTTTTGTTATTACATTTGAAATTACAAGTTTATAAAGATAGATAGATAGAGAGATAGATATACTTTATTGATCCCTTGAAATTCAAGACCACTGGTTAGAGAGAACAGCTGGCAGAGGACAGTCTTTGTTGACACTCGAGGCTGGAGACAGGAGAGACATCAGGGGTCACACCAGGAGAGTGCACTCTTGAGTCAAATAACAACCAAGATGCACACCAATGATTCCACACTTAACACATAACCCCAAACACACACACACACACGTCTGAAGAGGGTACATTAATAAATAAATAATTCTCACACACACACACACACGTCTGAAGAGGGTACATTAATAAATAAATAATTCAATTTCATCTGGACGGGATAGATTACAGCTCACTTGAACTCAAGTAGAAGGCTGTGGTCTGCTTGCCAACATACCTAACCTTTACTTCCTTCAGTAATTTAAAACAAATGAACAATACACCTCAGGCTAATAAGAGCCATTTATTTTCTATTCCTCTCACAGCGAGATGAGGGGAGAATAGCACAAAAGAATGGCTCTGTCTTAGCAAGGTGCTCCAGGGGCAGCCCTGACGGCTTTTGCCTCTGATCTCCAAGGGCAGCCCTGACCGCTTTTGCCTCTGATCTGGTCTCCAAAGTGTTTACTGCTATTGTGACAAGTGATGTGGAATGACTAGTTAATTCGCGATGGATATGTGAAGAAATTATTTTCTGGTGGCAGTATTCTAATTGCAGAATAGTGGAAGGTCTGTGGAAATCCTAACCACCTAATCCAGGCTTATGGTTGCACCACTGTTTTGATGCCAGTTGGAGCAGCAACACCATTTCATCTCCTGCATCCCAATCTCTCCCCCCTAAACGTCAACTTCCTCTTTCAGATGTCCTTCTGTCTCTCTTCTCCTCCTTATTTCCAATTCTCCCTTTCTCTCCCTTCTCCCCCTCTCTTTCTCTCCTTCTCTCCCCCCCCCTCTCTCTCTCTTTCCCTCGTGTGCATCAGCAAGTCAGGAGGGTCGTGACTGCAGCTTCGCTGACCCGGCGTTCGTGGTCTACTCCTCGGTGGCCTCGTTCTACGTGCCGTTCATAGTCACGCTGCTGGTGTACGCGCAGATCTGCGTGGTGCTGCGCAGGAGGGGCAGACGCACCGCCCCCTCACGCAGACACGGCCTGACCGCAGACACCGCACACAGACCCAGGAAGGTAGGACACGAGTGTGTGTGCAGGACAGGAGTGTGTGTGCAGGACAGGAGTGTGTGTGCAGGACACCAGTGTGTGTGCAGGACAGGAGTGTGTGTGCGTTCCCAATCACGGCCTGCACGCAGACAGACCCAGGAAGGTAGGACACGAGTGTGTGTGCAGGACAGGAGTGTGTGTGCAGGACAGGAGTGTGTGTGTAGGACAGGAGTGTGTGTGCAGGACAGGAGTGTGTGTGTAGGACAGGAGTGTGTGTGCGTTCCCAATCCTTCCACTGGATTATAGCTGTGCCTTCTTCAGGCAGTATAATATATACGTAGGTTAACAGTGTAACAGTTGTGGTCAAATATATAGTATATTTATGCTAATTCAATGATGACAACATGCTAAAGACACTAAAAGTCATGGGCAATAATTTTTAATGGTCAGGGATTCAGGAGTCAAAAATGTGTCTGTTTCCACTAGTGATATATATTACAACAACATGTTCACCTTACGTTGTCCCTCAGAATAAATGCACCCACCCAGAGGATGTGAAGCTGTGTACCCTTATTCTGAAGCCCCCAGCCACAGCCCCCCCACGCAAGAAGGTGGTGAGTTATTATGCCAATGTACCAGACAGACAGATATTATGTACAGCTCCCCTATTCATTTTCCCTCCATGGTCCCCCAGTGATATATCTACATGACATCTACATGATATCTACATGACATCTACACATGCTGTAGATATACGCTGCTCATTTCCTTTTCACTGCCCTTTCCCTCTTGTGTGGCCGTATCTCTGGTCTGCCTGCATTAGTATTCCTGCCCCTTCCTCT